>NW_007746408.1:12818-13517 GCF_000696425.1 Galeopterus variegatus | reverse complement strand
CCACCCAAAAAAAAAAAAAAAAAAAAAAGGATGATGTCAGCTATCACCACCCGCAGTGAGGCCAATACCACTTGGATTCCAAACATTGAGTGTCCTGCTTATTTCAAAAGAGTTCGAGTCTTTTTTTTAAAAGAGGACTGGTAAGGGGATCTTAACCCTTGGTGCTGTCGGCACCATGCTCTCCCAAGTGAGCGAACCGGCCATCCCTACATAGGGATCCAAACCCACGGCCTTGATGCTATCAGCACCACACTCCCAAGTGAGCCATGGGCTGGCCCTTGAGTCTTATTTTTAAACGTTAGCTGGATTCTGGATTTTGCTGTCCTAGGTTTCAAGTCTGTTAGTCTAAAGAGTTAAAATACATCCATTTTTATTGAGTATTGTTTGAGATTACGTGTGGATATGGGGTACACAGCATTCTCAATGACATGTTTAGCTGGTTTAAAGAAAGAAAGGAAGAAACTTATATCTTAGAGTAGGACAGTCTTTCCTGATGGAAGAGGTGGGGAGAGACATCTCAAGCAGAGAGAACAGCATGGACAAACAGAGAGGTAGTCAAAAGAGTGTGTTTGATCAGAATCCAACAAGGCCCATGTGTGAAGGGGCTGAAGACCAGAGGGGCCAGTCAGGGGAAGGGGGATGTGGCCAGGCCATGGTGGGGAGCTACTTGACAGACCCTTAAACTAGACAGTGACAAGG
>NW_007746408.1:0-10475 GCF_000696425.1 Galeopterus variegatus | reverse complement strand
ACTTTTCTAGGGCTGTTTGTGCCTGGCTGAGTCAAGGACTTCCTCACTTACTCTGTGGCCTCAGGCAAGTCACAGCTTCCTCATCTGGAAAGTAGTACTAAGCATCCTAACTTATCCAGTTGTGGGGCACACTCTTTCCACCACCAACAATGTCTGCAACACTGGAACCCCTGGTTCACTGGCAGAACATACCCTCTTTCTTTTTTTTTTTTTTAAGATGACCGGTAAGGGGATCTCAACCCTTGACTTGGTGTTGTCAGCACCACGCTCAGCCAGTGAGCGAACCGGCCATCCCTATATGGGATCCGAACCCGTGGTCTTGGTGTTATCAGCACCGCACTCTACCGAGTGAGCCACAGGCCGGCCCAGAACATACCCTCTTTCACATGGGGTTCTGGAGCTGAGTCCTTTGTTCAAATAGCTCCGTGCCTTGGGAGACAGAGATCTGAGTTCAGATCCTAATTTCATCTTTAACCAGCCCTTGATCAAGTCCTTTTACATGTTTCAGTCTCAGTTTCCTTATCTGTCCAAATCGTACTTGTATTATAGAGTAGTTGGGAGGTTTCAACGAAATAATTCATGTAAAGTACATAGCTGGGTGTTACACTGAGGAAGTTCTCAGGACACGTGAGCTATTATCAACATTTACTACAGGCCTACTATGTGCCCCGCACACTCAGGGAGAAAGGCACAAAGGTGAAAACAAAGCCTAGGTCTCGCTCCCAAGAAGTTTGAAGCTTTCTTGGGTGTCTGACTTCAAACTTTTTGCTCCTGCCACTCCATTCGAGTTTGGCCTTGAAGAATGGATGATATCTGGGCACATGGAGATGGAGAGGAGGAGGGGCCTGGCAATTATGGAGCCATATAAGCAAAGCCTGGGAGATGGTAAAGTGTAGGGCATATGTGGAAAACTACAAGTATTTAAGTTTGGTTCTGTGTGGGTATCTTCTGCTCCAACTCACACAAACTTTAGCTAAAATATATTAAGTACCTACTATGCACCTGGCACCTGTCTAAGGACTTTATATTCAACACCTTATTGAATCCTCACAGGTCATTTTTGCCATCCCCATTTCAAAAATGAGAAAATTAAGGCTCAGAGAGGTCCAGCGATAAGACCAAAATCACAACACTTGGAACAGATGGGGCAGGACTGAAGCTCAGGGAGGCAGACTTTAAATCTGTGCTCCACACCTCTTGCAGGAATTAGTTCCCAGGCAGTGAAACTCTAAAGCCAGCCCCAGCTGCCCAAAACTCAACCGCAGAGAGCTGGCTCTCAGCCCCCTTGCTGGCTTCCTTCTTTCCTCCCAGCCCCACCCTGCCCCCTCCCTGGCCCTGCGGCCCTGCACCTTTCCCAAACTTGCTCTGCCACAATTCCTTCCAGGTTCCCTCATCTGTAAAATGGGGATAATAACAGTGCCTATCTCAGAGAGATATTGGAGGATCAGAGGAGATGCTCAAGGTAAAATGCTTAGAGTCCAGCACATAGTAGGTTCTAAATAAATATTAGCAATCATCATCACCATCATTGTTTAATTGTGTCTCCGAAGTCCTGTGAAATAGGCTGAGTGGTAGCATTATTCCTATTTTATGGTTGAGGATGAGATTAAAGGTGAGGCAGCAACTGTCCAGAGTTGCTCAGTTAAGGAAGTAGAGAGTAGGACTTGAATAGGGACCTCCTGACTTTCTGACTTCAGAACCCATTAACTTCTACCATCCTTTTTGGGAGGATGAGTAAATCATAATCAATATTTATTACCCACTTTCTGCATGCCAACCTAGGCCCTAGATGCTGAGGGTCATTCAAAGAGAGATCCAGGGCTGGCTGGTTAGCTCAGTTGGTTAGAGCATGGTGTTATATAGCACCAAGGTCAAGAGTTCAGATCCCCCTACCAGCCAGCAGCCAAAAAAATTTAAAAAATAAAATAAAATAAAAACAAAAGAGAGAGAGATCCAACTTAGACCCTTGAGGGAGCTTAGAACTTAACTGATATAAGAAAGCTAAACAAGGGCCAGCCTGGCTCACTTGGGAGAGTGTGGTGCTGACAACACCAAGTCAAGGGTTAAGATCCCCTTACCAGTCATCTTTTTTTAAAAAAAAAAAGAAAGAAAGAAAGTTAAACAAACAACAAAAAAAGAACTTAACTGATAAATAAGGCATGAAAACAAAGCTTTGTTTGTTGAGGCAGAACACACTAAGGGTCAAAAAAGGGCAAGAGGCACTCTGAGAAAAGGGAAGCAGGTAGGGAAGACTTCCTTAAGGAGGTGAGGTTTAAGGTGGGCCTCAAAGGACTAGTGAGACATGTAGACTAGAGTAAAGTGGTCTGTGTACTGGAGATAAGGTCAGAGATGTAATGATAGCTGCCAGTTCATGAGGCTCCTTATGAACAGGTTTGTGCTGAAAGCTTTATGTGCATTATCTCATGAGATTTCCCCAGGATCCTGTGAGGTGTTATTAGGGATGAGAAAACCAAGGCTCAGAGAGTTTACAAAACTTGCCTGGGGTCACATGGCAGAGCCTGGGTTTGAACCCAGGGCTGTGGCTACAAAGCCTGGGCTCTTAATGATCATGCATTATTGCCACCTTGTCCTCAATGATCTGATGAGGTATTAAACTGGGGACTGACTCTGGAGGGCTTTGAATGCCAAGGCTCATACTTGCATTAAAATCACACAGCACCAGGCAGGAATCTGCAGACCTGGAATCTAGCAGCAGCTCTAGCAGCTCTGCCACTCACTACCCAAGGTCACAATTTTGAGCTTCCCTAAACTGGAGAGATGAGGAATGTAAATGGGTTATCAGCAATGAAGGTGAAGGTTTTTGTTTTTGTTGGTGGCTAGCCGGTAGGGAGATCTGAACTGTGACCTTGGTGTTATCAGCACCATGCTCTAACCAAGTGGCCAGTTAATGAAGGTTTTTGAATGAGGGAGGGAGCATCTTGGGACAAAAGGATTGTTTAGAAGAAAACTGGAGATGTTCAAATATTTACTGTGTTGGGTCCTGGGACTATGAGGGGCAGGACACAACTTGGGAGAGTGGGGGAGGAACAAACAAGGGCTCGGGGAGTGGGACTGTCCCAGATTCCATCGCCAGTTCTCAAATCAGCGAACCTCCCTTCATTACCTGAGAGCCTCTCAGCCTCTCCATCTTTAACCGTAAGCAGAGATCATCATTCCTCTTCCCAGGATTGTTGGGAGTAAATTAAATAAAACAATACTTGTAATAACCTAGGACGGTGCTTGGCATACTGTAGGCGCTCAATAGATGTTAGTTTTCCCTATGAAAGTTAGAAATTTTAGGCTTCGACCCCCTGCCAAGAAAGAGAACAGGTTCCTGGCTTTCATTTTAGCGGGAAAGGGGAAATAAACGCATGTATGCTGGCTAAACAGCAGTGCAAACAAAGACCCTGTGGTCTGGGGAACGTACTACTGGGTCTAAGCTCAGGTCAGGACTCCGCGCCAACATGTTCCCCCCCACGCCCCGGGGATCCGGGCCCATTTCTCAGCGCGCTCTGCGATGCTGTGGCCGCCCTTGCAAAGTGCGTCCCGGAACCGCCCTCTGTCTCAGTTTGGCGGGTTGCTAGCGCCTGCGGGCGCCGGGCGACAGCAGGTGTGGCTGCGCCTTTAAGGAGCAAAGCTCGTGTTGCAATCGCCGCTGGAGGACGGCTCCTCTCCGCGGGGTGGCGCCTGTACATGTTGTAGCCAACCGAAGCGCGGCATTTTCCGCGGGAGATCTGAATTTCGCGGCACGCAGTTTGGCGCTAAAAAAAAAAAAAAAAGGGAAGAAGAAAAAAAAAGAGGCAGAGAAAGGCTCGGGGACGATAGAGCGAGCCGAGAGGGAGTCGTCCTCGCCCGTCCGAGCACATCGTGTCTCCGCCGAACTCGCGGACACCCCCGGACACCTCTCCTCAGAGTGGGCCGGACTCCAGGCGCCGAGGCCTTCGGGGGCGCGGGGCCGTCCAGGGTCGCCGCCGCCCTCGGGGCGGGACAGCCTCTGACAGTGCTGCCGCGGCCGCAGCCTCCCGGCGATTTCCAAGCGGCGATCTCCAAGTGCTGCCCGACTCGGCCGCGGGCCAGGAAGGGAGGGTCCGGCTTTGCCCCGCAGGCGTCCATTGGCGGCTTCCCCCGGCCTCCTCGCCATGCCGCGGGCCGTGTGAGCCACTGCAGGCTCCGGAGCGCGCAGGTGCCCGCGGGCGTGCCAGTCCCGGTTGGGGAGGGGGCGCCGCACTCGCCATGCTGCGCGGGCCCCGGGCTCTGGCTCCGGCCGCTGGGCAGCCCCTGAAGGGGGTGCCCGCGATGAGCCCCACCGAGCTGTGGCCGCCCGGCCTCAGCAGTCCCCAGCTCTGCCCGGCTACCACCACCTACTACACCTCGTACCCGCAGACGGTGCCTTCTGTCGTGGCGCCGGGCACCTGCCTCGACGCCACCCCCCACGGACCAGAGGGCCAAGCTGTGCGATGCGTGCCGGCAGGCCGGCTGCCGGTAATGCTGGAGACCCCCACGGTTTCCCCCTATGCTTTCCGGGTGTGGGAAAAGAGGGAGGGGCGCCTGAGACTCAGTTTTAGTGAAGCAGGTCAAGTATGGGGAGGCGGAAGGTGAGCTTTCAGTTCCCATAACAACCCATTGCCCCCAGTATCTCAGTAGAAGACCCCTTGATTTTCACACTTTGGATGAAACAATCTCATCCACTGTAGTGCAACGGAATGAGCACTGGATTGGGAGTCAGGAGACCCAGCCCATTACCCCCAGTGCACTATGTGATCTTAGGGAAGCCCAAAAGGCACCCAACATTGCTGCCACTCATTCATTCCTGCTATTGTCCAGGGCTTGGCCTGGGGATGCCGTGGGGAATTAAGACAGGGGGATAGGCCTGGTGGGTCTCTCAAGGTGTAGTCTGGCTTGGACAGACTCCAAATTGTCCATTAGGCCAATTCCTTGCCAAGTATCTGCCCTAGGTCCTCCCCCAGGCTCACCTTCCCTCCCCTGCTGCAGCCAGTAGCAGACACAAGTGAGGACAAACCCCCGGGGTTCTGTTCAGATTGGCTGTTCCTTCCTCAAGCCCCTAGGCCTGTTGCCAGAGAGGACCCAAAGTGTGGTGGCACCAAGCTGCCGGCCGACCTCAGCACAGGGTGTGTTTGTGGGAGTGGAATTCCTGGAGACCTTGTGAATCGAAACAACCTTAGGGTGGGGGTGGAGTGAGAAAAGCCCTGGGGGAGTGGGGGTAGTTAGGGAGCCTGGTTTCTGGTCCTGACTCTGCCACTGATTCACAGTGTGTCCTTGGACATATCTTGGCCCCAGTCTGGGTCTCAGTTTCTTTTTCTTAGAAATGCATGTATGCAAGAGGTTGCTGTGAAGCTAGCTCATCGTGGGTCACTTCCAGCTCCGGGTCCTGCGTTTTGGAAGCAGGCTCCAGGGAGGGGAGATGAGGGTGTCGTAGATTTCGCTTAGTTGTGAGTGTGATGAAGTTCAGGTATAGGGCTAAGACCTCTGCCCCAGAGGCATCTGGTCACACCTGTGCTGTCAGCAGGCATGGACCCCCATCCATCTCTGGATGCAGGCAGAGTCCCCACTCCCTGCCAATGGAATGAGGCTTTGTCCACGTTCAAGACTTTAACCTTCCCAGAGCCCCTTCCTGCACATTATTTTCAACTAGGAGGGCAGGAGGCAGGAGGGCTATTATCCCCATTTTACAAGTCAAGCAACCGAGGATAACTGGGACTGGGTATCTTGTGTCCAGTATTTTATAGCCTAAAATGTTTTTGCACCTTGTGAAGTAGATGGTATTAGTAGCTCCATGTCACAGGGGGAAACTGAGGCACAGAGATGTGACCTGGCCATGGTCATACAGGGAGAAAGCGGGTGATCAGCAGTCTCTTCTCTATGCAGCCTTGACTTTCCTCAATACTGCCTGACTTAGGACCTGGGTGCCCCCAGGAAAGGGGGCTGGGTGGCGGGCCCAGTCTCTCCACTGGCCAGCTGCTTTCAGACGCTGAGTTTCAGTAACAGCTGTGGTTTTGAACTGCTTTGAACCCTCCCAGAGGAACCCGAGTGCATCTGTCTATACCTCCCTCTCAGAGGGGCTCAGTGATCGTAGCAAGAATGGTTCTCTTTTACTGAACGCCTCTCAAGTGCCAGCACTGCTTGGCACTCCTCACGTTGGTTATCTTGGTCAAGATGCCTGGGATAGGCATCTTGCAGATAAGAAAACTGAGCAGAGAAGTGAAGTCACTTGCCTAGTCAGAAGTTGAGAAGTGGGGAGTCTCCTTGCACTAGACCACCCTAAAGGCCTACCAGGCCCAAAGCCAACTCTCCTGTCAGTCCCCAGATGCCCAGGGCCCCTCAGCCCCATGAGCAGACCTGCCCCCTGCTTACTCATTTTACAAGGGTGTGACCTGGAGCAGCTCCAAACCCATCCCTGGGTGTGGCCACTTGCTTTGTGGCTAGGCTGCAAAGTGCAGGGTGAGCAGGATTTGTTGGGGAGCTGCTGTTTAAAGGGACCTCAGGCACTGCCCAGGGATGGCAACCAAGTTCAATGGCAGAATGAAGCCCAGAACCGATGTCTGCTCGCTCCCTGTCCAGTGTTCTTTCCACCACCCTCTGGAGCAGGCTCAGGGGATACTCATTTTTTGAGTCCCTACTCCGTTGAAGCACGTAGCATTATTCTGTTTCATCCCTGCAGAAACCTATGAAGGTGGTGGGATTCTGTACAGTTCTCCTTTCCTTTTAATTTGTCTATATTTCCCAAATTTGCTCTGAGAACCCTGAAAGGAAATAGTTTAGCAAACAACTGTACAAGGCAGGTCAGATGAGGAAATGGAGACTCAGAGAGGCAAGGCAGGGAATCCCAGGCTGCCTGCTACCGACTGGCAGAGCTGAGATATGAAAGTGGGGCTCAACTCACTACATTTGCTCCTAACTTCCACCATCTAACTTAGGGCTTAGAAGAGACCTGGCTCCACTCTGTGTGACCTTGGGCAAGTCACTTTTGCTTCTCTGAGCCACAGTTGCCTGTAAGGATCTCTGACCCTCTGCACTTCTGGAGCTGCCTAAGGAAGGAGCTGTGCTCTTCTCCCTAGGGGTTGGCAGGGTGGGCTTGAATCAAAACCAGGCCTTTAAGATCTAGCCAAAGGGGCTACCTAAGGGGGTCCAGGTTAGAGCCAAGCTGGCCTCTGGGTGTGGTCACAGACCTTTGTTCTACTCAGCCCATCACTGTCTCTCTTCAGCTCATCCTTGAACTCTCCCCTTGCTATACCCCCCCACTCACCCTCCACGTGAACACTTGCCATGGGCAAAGCGCTTTGCTGCACTGTCTTGCTGGATCCTCAGCAGATATGGAGAGGATTATTCCCATTTTACAGGTGGCTCAAGAGGTCAACTGACTTCCCACCTCACCCAGCTAAGAAGCATGGAGGCCTAGATGCGAACCCAGGTTGGTCTGACTCCAGGGCCTGAGCTCAGGCTGTCCTTGACCTTCGTCTTCCTAGGCTTGGCCTCTGCTACCTCTGTTCTGGAGGCTCAGCCCATCCATAGGCTGACTTTTCTCTGGGCAGTGCCCAAAGGTGTCTGGGAGGTGTCTTTAGGTGGGGGACACTCTGCTGCTTAGGGACCCTGGGAGTGCAGGATAAGGGTGAGGGAGAGTGAGAGAAGGGGCGGACTGGTGTGTGTGAAGTGATTTGGGCATAGCCAGGCCTTGGCCCAAATTCCAGCAAATCCTGGGGGAATGTGTGTGGGATGGAGCTGAGACAGCCTGGTACATGGCTTTGGAGTCAGACAGACCTGGTTTCAAACCCTGGCTCTGCCCTTTGTCTGTGTGACCTTGGGTATACAGTTTAACCTCTGTGAGTCTCCATTTCTTGTCTGCCAATAAAGATTGCCACTACTGATGTTGCAGGACTGTTATGAGCATGTGATAGGCCCAGCACAGGTATTCTGTTCAAGGTCCTCCCTCTCCTTCTCTGCTCTACAGATCGTAAGGTTCCTCCTGTTATGTGCTGGTGGTGGAGGTGGATGGGATTGGGGAGACTGGGCTGCCCCACCTCTGCCTCAGGTCAAGCTTGACCTGACCTTCCCTTCCTCTTCTTGCCCTTGGTATTCCTTCCGAGGGATGGATGAAGAAATCCTGGGATGGACAGCCTTGATCAGAATTGATAAAGGCCTTGGAACTCACCAAGCCTCAATTACTTCAGCTGTAAAATGGGAATTTTAGTGTGTTGGGAAGATTCAGAGAGGTGATGAATGTTGGAGCTTGGCTCAGGGCACGTGGAAGTTCTCTGCAAGTGATTGGACTTTTCTTTAGTGATAGGATGGGGTTAGATCCCTAGGATCTAGGATTTCACCAGTTGGGAGAGTAGAGAAGGAATATTGAAGACAGTCTTCAAGAGGAATGAGGAGGGAGGTGTTTGGATCATGTTCAGGTCTGGGTAGGGGAGGATAAGAGGAGCATCATGTGCAGGTTCCTCAAATTAGTCCAGGAAGACTTCCTGGAGGAGGCAGGAGTTGGGGGAGGGGAACTGACAGTAGGGAGAACTGTTATTGCACCCTACACCTGTCAGCCCAGCTGTGCTCAGCAGCGGTTAAAAGTCTCAGCCCTGCCAAGCATGACCCACTACCAAGTGTTAAAATAGGCCTCTTTGTCCAAGCCACAGTACGCGTGTCTGGGGGACTAGGGCATGGAGGAGGAAGGAAATGAGCTCAGTGACCCCCAGAAAGGTGTGTCAAGGAAGAGGCAGAGATTGGATTTTAGGGAAGGTTCTCTGTGTTTTCTGAATACCCACTGTGTGCTGATCCACAGGCTGAGAAATTTACAGAAGTTGCCTCCTTGAATCTTTACAATAGCCCCGTAAGGTAGGTATTTTCTGCCCCATTTTATAGAGGAGAAAACTGAGGCTCCTAGATGTGGAGCATTTCCCCAAATCACACAGTGAGCCTGTGAAGGAGCAGGAGATTTAAGCCCAGGTCTCTGACCTGTGCCCCAGTGCCCCAGCTCTGCCCTTCCCAGCCCTAACCAGCAGAGAGGCCCCTTCCGGGCCAGTACAGCTCTAGGCCTAATTGGGGCTGGGTGGCGGTGAGGTAGAGAGGAGCAGATGGGTCTGTGGTTTGATTTCCCCAGCAGGTGTTTCCCAAGCTTGGCGGGAACAGGGAGGGGGAGCTGGGGGGCCTCAGCTGCTTGCCCTTAAGACACTGGGGAAGGATTTATTGTCTCCCCCTCTCGGCAAAGAAGAATGACAAATGGAGTCTATTCAGGATGCCCTGGGGCCAAGCTGGAGCCCAAACATGGGGGTGGAGGATGTTTGCACTGCTTCCCAATGTGGGCTCCTCCCTGGGGTGTGGCACCGAGCCAGGAAGTCCCCTGGGCCTGGGTGGATGCCCAGCCCCACCCTGATAAGGGCCAGCTGTGGGACTGTGATGGGCGCCAGGTCTGGCTGGGCCAGCTGCTTCTGTAGGTGGGCCTTTCCCCAGCCTGATGTGGTTTAGGCTCCACCCACTGCTTCCTCCCTTGTCATCCTCTGCATGTGGGGGATGGGGGTGGGAGCAGGTGTAGAGGCAGCCTTGGGGCCTGTTAAGGAACTCTGAGCTCAAATGCCTGGGCTGCAGAGGATGGGAATTTTATTTGCCCCTCAGAAAACAGGACTTCCTCCCCCTGAAAGCTCACTTCTCTGGTCACTGATATTTCCTTATGAAGCACAGCAATGTTTCACCAGGACTTGTGGTAAACTGAGGCACACAGGTGGCTGCTGGTGGTCTCAGCGCTTTGGCCCCATGTCAGGGAAAGGCTAAAGGAGGAATGATTCTCAAATTCTGCCTCTCTCTCCCCGCTCTCTCCAAGGCCAAAAGGAAGCTGGTCCTGGAGGGGATTGGGAGGCCTGTAGTCCCTGAATTCCGGACTCCCAAGGGGAAGTGCGTCAGAGTGGATGGCCTCCCCAGCCCCAAAAGTAAGTGGTGCTGATGGGGCATCTGGGGATGGGGTGGATGGGGCAGAGGGCATCAGCCCTGCCCAAGTCATCAGGAGTAAAATTTATATCACACTTTGCCATTTACAAACATTTCCTGTGTGTTGTCTCACTTGAACCTTCCAGGTAGGTAGGATTATCCCCCTTTTACTGAGGAGGTAACTTGAGACTCAGCTTGAGTGACTTGTCCAAGGTCACACAGCTAGTAAGTAGAATCAGGACTAGAGCCGGACATGTAAGCTTTGTGACTGCTTCTACCACACCATCCACTGCTCTCATGATCTCAACATGATGACCAACATTTTTATTTGGGAGCTTATTATTTTAAGTTTTCATATTTAGTGCAATCTGACTTTTTCTAAAAGACAGGATCCAGCTCAGTCAGAGAGGATCAACGGCTGACCAAGGTCTTCCTCCCACATACAGACAGAGAGCTAAATAAGTGATTCAAAGGGAGGTGAAGCTTTTATCAATCCGGCCTATGCCACCTCAGAGGTTTTTGGTGGGCCTTTCCTAAAGCTAAGT
>NW_007746407.1:13280-13517 GCF_000696425.1 Galeopterus variegatus | reverse complement strand
TAGCAACACGGAATGAAAAATGAAATTCTAGTATTGTAAAAGTAAAGACTTTGCCAAAATGAGGCTGTAAGGATACATAGGGTCAAAATTCTATGTTGGAGTCTTTTGCCTTGGTTTTTTAACCCTCTGGAGGCAAATTATTTGATACCAGTTTGAACATAAAGAGCAGTGTCAACAGCTACATTCTTGCCTCGGTTTCCAGGGTTTGGCTGTGCACAGGTGCAGGTGCAGCCCAGG
>NW_007746407.1:12011-12469 GCF_000696425.1 Galeopterus variegatus | reverse complement strand
ACCTCCTCACCCCTGCGCCAATCTGCATCACAAAAGCACAAAGCCCATCTGGCCAGACACCACTCCTCTATACAAGGCAGCTTAGGGGCAGGGATCCTGGGATGCTCACATGGTAATATGTTTCTCTGTTATAGTTATTATCTGAGAATCTTCTCCTTAACAGAAATTCACTGAAGTCAGAAGCCAATTAAAGGAATTAAGCCAAATGGACATTAAGATCATTAAGATAAAACTTCTTCCTTCACACACACACATACACACCCCTACTTTTGGCCAAATTGTTAACTGTTTGGAAGGCAGCCACATCAGTGAGGAAGAGTTTCTGGAAAGGTCATATCATTTCTACCATTTCCTAATCCTAACCAGCCATCCTGTAAATTCATGACCATGGGTCTCGGATGGCAGTGAAGAAGTGACTGTAGATGAATCAGCAATTTATTGTCAGCATTGGAAGAACA
>NW_007746407.1:9618-9978 GCF_000696425.1 Galeopterus variegatus | reverse complement strand
TCTGTGGTGGGTGGAGAACCAGCACCGGGGACAGGGTCAGAGCAGGGCTCTTGAGAAATTCAACAAATCTCTGCTGGAACAACTCTGTACACCTTCCCTTTCCAGGAGTGGCTCTGAATCCTCAGCCACTCTTTCTGTTTCTTGACTGGGAATTATTACTGTATAGGATAGAAATTAAGCCCCCTTCTTACGTGAAAAGCCTTGGTTTGCAGTATGCTTTCCCAGAGGAGTCCAGGCTGGATTTGGATCTGGTTGTATGTCTTCTGTTGGAGCTTGTCAGAAGATGAATGTTCTAGGGCCCTTAATGACTGGATAATAGTTCCTTGGTCACTGAATAATGAACCCCAAATAAATGAAGGA
>NW_007746407.1:7215-7879 GCF_000696425.1 Galeopterus variegatus | reverse complement strand
GGACTGCTTCCTGTTCCTAGACATAGCCCCAGGACTAAGCATGGTCTCTGTCATGCAGTAGATCTTTAATAAATATTGTTGAAGTGAGGAAGAAACACAGAAAGGACAGCAGGGGACAGCCCAGCACTTTACTCAAGGACAGAAAGCAGATAGTTGCTTCCATTTCCATGACTGAATGAAAATCAAGAGGTATTTTTGCTCAGACATCTTTGGGCCAGAAGTATGTCCACAAAGTGCGGTAATTTACAGGGAGCTCACAGCAGTCAATGAGGAAAATACCACACCTCCAGTAAGAAAAAAAGCGCAAAGGATCTGAAGAGACACTTCAAAAAGGAAGAGGTACAAATGAGCGATCAACATGTGGGAAAAGTATCCAGTATCACTAGTCAATTCTAAAACATTAGGTTGAAAAATGAGATATCATTTTTTCACTCTTCAGTTCATTGCATATTTTTAAAAATGATAATAGCCTTTATTAGTGAGGGTGCACTGAAATGGGTCGTCCACTGTCAAGGCAGTAGTAAGCACCACCGCGAGGCCTTTTATCTGTTTATTTTAGTCTCTTATTTAAATGTAAACAAGCATTAGGTTTCACTAGTGAATAAGGATACAAAGGCATATAAGAATGGCTGTCTTAACTATATTAACATTTTTGGAATTATGA
>NW_007746407.1:4276-5192 GCF_000696425.1 Galeopterus variegatus | reverse complement strand
AAGCACATCTTTGGCTTTTCCAAATTTTAACTTCCAAGTGGTTGAGAATCATTATAGTGGGACATGAAGAAATTGGCCTTCTGGGCCTTCCCAGGCTTTCATATCAGTGGAGGATCCTTCAGGAACTTACAAGCCCTATCCTACTTCTCCCAAGTTTTGCAGATAGAAGATCTGCTACAAAATTACAGTTATAATTACTAGAACTGACTTTCAAAGGAATCAACTAGGACACACGTGCTGGAGTGAGTGTACAGTGCTGGAGTTATTAAAAAGTTAGGAATTTTCACAAAGTACATCTTAGAGGGGGAAGGAGGAAGCCAGAAGAGCCCTGGAAATGCTGCTCTTTGAGGTAAGGAGAGATCTTACAGTTGTTTTCTAAAACGGTGAAAATCTGAATCTGTTTTGACACCTTCTCACNCAGTGCACCAGTGAGAGATTCCTAATGTAACAAAAATCATCTTTTGATTGGGCATGAGAGAGTCTGAGAAGGAAAATGGCCTTTGAGACATGTCTAAGTGGATTGCCACGATAGAGGTGGAGAGTGGGGAGGCCAGGAAGGGAGCTCGGGAAGCTGCAGGGTGCATTGGAGGCTTAAGGAGGGCTTCCGCGAAGGGTTGAGACGGGTTTAGAAGAGGAGGTTGCTTGCCATCAACGACAATCATGGCCTGTTAAAAATATTGGCCTAGTTCAAGCCTCATATCCAGGAAAAGAGAAGCAAATGTTTCCTTTGTCCTTCTCTAGATCACACGGCCCCCTCCCTCCAAGACCTCAGTACAAGGTTGTTGGTCCTCTTACAGACATGGCTCAGCTACAGGAGGGTTTCCATGCAGTAGTCTGTAAATGAAACCATCCCTTCTTATGTAGTTTCTGGGCGGAAATGCAGACTGAAATGCAAACCGTTCAAATGTAGAGAGTT
>NW_007746407.1:2221-2614 GCF_000696425.1 Galeopterus variegatus | reverse complement strand
AAATCATAGAATCCATTGGAATTATATGTCAGTATTTTTTATGTTTAAATAATTAGAGACTCACCATAATCAATTAAGATCACAATTTAGTTTAGTTAAATGTTAGTAATTATCCCAGTGAGCCATGGTTTATAAATATTAATACCCCATGTAGTTAGGGAGGCCCATTTTTAACTTTAATTTCTTACCTTTATTTTTATCTCTGTGTAATTGTATTGGAGGCATAATTTGTCAGTCTCTTTTTTAATTAACAATTGCTTTTCCAACTTCTGAATAAGTAATCCTTAATTAAATATGTTGATGTTATTAATTTACTTTTATTTTTTTTCTCTTCTGAATACCAAATTGGAATGGGAAATTCTTTTGCGTTGTGATTGTGGATCAGAATTCATT
>NW_007746407.1:0-209 GCF_000696425.1 Galeopterus variegatus | reverse complement strand
CACTGCATGTTTAAACTGCAATTTACACACTGGCCCAAGATTTCTTGAAAATGCTGTAACTGTTTATAGCTTGCTTGGAAGCTGCACTGTTATTCCTATATCCTATTTGTCTCTGAATAAGCCCTTCTTTAATCTTGATAGGAAATATTCCAGGGAAAATAGAGCAAAATTATCAGTGTTTAAAAATAGCTAAATGTAAAGGAAAAAGC
>NW_007746406.1:10788-13518 GCF_000696425.1 Galeopterus variegatus | reverse complement strand
GTGTGGCAGCTGCTCAGGGGTGGGCTGGTGGTGGCTAGGTTGTTGGCTGTGCTCACACCCCTCATGAAGCACCCCGCACACTCTGAAAGGAAGGCCCTGAAGGCAAACCACTCCACTTTCCCTATTGGGGACCAGGAAAGGGGCGTTTCCCTCCGACCCTGCACATACCTGCCCCAGCCTGGAGCAGTCCCACACCCGCCTCCACCCTCAGTCTGAGCTCCAGAGCTCCAGGCCGTGCCAGCTGCGGCTCTGCCGGCCTCTGTTCCCTCCTCTGGAAACAGCACGTGGGCTTCCCCGCGAGGAGTCGCCCCCACCCACGTTGACCAGATGAGCCGGGCCTGGCGAGTGAGAGTGCTGCATCTCTCGGCCTTGGTGACTGGTTCAGGGGCATCCTGTAACCCAGGCAGAGCCAGTCAGAGCAGGGATGTCACCCCTGGGGCTCTGTGGCATTCCAGGAAACAGTGGGTCTTTCTTCTCGCTGCGGTCAGCAGAGCTGGTAGGACGCTGACAAGGAGTCCGTCGGTGTTTTCGGCAGTGTGGGACCCCCAGGAAGTAGACTCTGAAATTGTAGTGAGCAGAGCGTTCATTAAGGGGACCTGGGACCAGCCCCCGTGGGAGGCAGAATGAAGCAGAGTGGGCAGAACAAGAAGTGACAGCCTCAGCCACCCCTCGGGGACCCCAGGCTAGTGTCGTCCCAAAGTGGTGAGATGGCCAAGCCTTTTTATCCCTCATCCTCCAGTCACTGGGTCTGGGTCGCCAGGGGAAAGGGTGCGCCCATACTCGAGCAGTGCTCTGTGGCCACAGCTGTCCTTGAGGAGCCAAGAACCGCCTGCTGACAGCCCTCGCAGCAGCGGGCCACCATCCTTCATCGAAAGGGGGGGTCTGTGTGGGGCGTCCTGGATCCACCTCAGTGGCCACCTTTGTTACCACTAGGGGATGAATGAATGAATGAAAACCCCGGGGAAAGCAGAGCTGAGAAATGGAGCCACATTGAGGCTGGAAGACCCCATTGAGCCCCTCGGTCCTGCAGTGCCTGATCCATTCCCATAATTTTTTGCTTAAACCTATTTGAATTGGGCTTCTGTCCCTTGCAACTGAGAGGGTTGACCGATAGCCTTACCTAGGGTGGGCATTCAATCCAGGCTTGGCCAAATTAGTCATTTTAGGGTTTAACACAGGCAAGGGGACCAGGGGTCTGAGGGGCAGAAGGGAGCGCTGGAGCTTAGATCAAAGGACAACCAGGACACGGCCAGGGCATCCAACATGAGCCACCTGGTGGAGGAGCGGGGAAGCAGACCAGGGAGTGAAGTGGGGAGCACAGAGCTGGAGGAAAGTCTGCAGTACCCAACCCAGCCCCCTGTGCCCAGTGGAGAGCAGGGAGGGACACCAACACTGACCAGCGAGAGCCCACATCCCCAGGCCACACTCTTTGGTTCAGGGTTGGGTGGGTGACCCAGGACCAATCAGAATCGAGGCACATAAGACCCAAGCATTCTGCCAGAGCTGATATTTCTGGCCAGGTCCCACTGTCTGCCTTCGCCCCACCCCCACCATGTGGTCATCACCCCACCACCTTCTCTACATGTCCCCTCCAGCCCAACTAGAAGCAGACCCCAGCTGCTGAGCCTCCAGTCTTCTGCCCTTTCGGTCAGACCCTCCTGGGGGTAGGGCCAGGTATTCTAGCCATCTCCGATGGGTGTCACTGCATCTTCCAATGGGCTCCGTGCACCTAACTCACACCGGACGTTCATTTGTTTAACGGAGAGTGCCAGGCACAGGCAGGGCTGGGGAGGCAGGGCGGGGAAGCTCAGCAACAAAAACGGAAACCAAGTCAAGCTGGAAATGTTGACTGCGTCCCCTCAAGGCTCTCAGCAGAGCCCCAGCCACGTGGCCCAAAGTGGAGGGGGAGGGGGAGGGCAAAGACCCTGGTTGGAGGAGGGGCAGCTGTCCCTTCCTGCTCACCTCTGCACACCAGGCCCCACAAAAGGGCTTGCCGCTGCGTCACTCCGGATGGCCAACAGCAACCCTCAAGACAGGACGGAGGGCAAAGACCCTGGTTGGAGGAGGGGCAGCTGTCCCTTCCTGCTCACCTCTGCACACCAAGCCCCACAAAAGGGCTTGCCGCTGCGTCACTCCGGATGGCCAACAGCAACCCTCAAGACAGGACAGGCGAAGAGGACGGGTCCCCGGCAGATGGGTGAGTGGCAGAGCTGTCTGGCCTTTAGGTCTGTCATACCCAGGAACGGGTGCAAGCATGTGTGCTTGGGGTGAAGGTATAACAGGAGAGAGAGAGATAAGTCTGTAAGAATAACTGAATGATTCTCAGAATGAACACCCAGAATTACAGATTATCCCAGATGGGAAGACCCTGGAGCCACAGACTCAGGGCCCCATTCGACAGATGGGTAACCGGGCCCCAAGCGGGCCCCATGTCCGCAAGTCAGTGGCAGGACCAGGAACAGGACGTGGCTCTGCCGCCCACCAGCCTGGGGCTCTAGATACCGCTTTGAGCTTCTCGACCTCCTTCCAGACCCCTGTGCCCCTCCCCAGGTGGGCAAAGGGGGAGAAGAACCCACAGATGGCCCCTCTGACGGGGCTCCCAGGGCCGCCTCCCCTTTGTTCAAGCAGCCATCTTTTGTAATTAGAAAATAAATTACTTTTCCTCAAAGAAACATGCCTGGTTCTAGCCACGTGGGTAAGCGGGATACGAGGCAGGTGCGGCCCACGGTC
>NW_007746406.1:0-9788 GCF_000696425.1 Galeopterus variegatus | reverse complement strand
GTAATTAGAAAATAAATTACTTTTCCTCAAAGAAACATGCCTGGTTCTAGCCACGTGGGTAAGCGGGATACGAGGCAGGTGCGGCCCACGGTCTGCGGCGGGGGCAGGTGCTATCAGCCTGGCCAGGCGGGGAGCAGGGCGAAGGGAGGAGGGGGCGGGGGGCTGGCCCCTGTGTGTCGCCTGCGGCCAGGCAGCCAGGAGAGCACAATCCCAAGCGTCTTTGAGAGGGGCCCTCAGGCTCTCACTGTGAGGGGCAAACGGGCTGAAAAGCGGCCTTGCTCCCTCCCCACCCTCCCATGTGCAAGCGTTGCCAGCATCCAGTCCAGACGAGTGACCCGGCTGGAGCGCCCAAGGCTCCCCCTGCCCTTGCTTCACCCCCTCCCCTGTCACTCGTCCCCCTAGCCCTGGGCCTCATCCCCAGCCCCACTGCCCCGGGGCCTTTGCCCCACCACACCTGCTGCCTAGAGACATCCTCCCCTGTGGCCACCCCTCCTGGAGGTCTCAGCTCACAAGTCCTTTGCCCATTTACACTCCTGCCTTGTCTTTCTCCAGAACACTGTCCCCTCTAACACACTAGGAAACTTGCGTCGCACATCTTGCCTACATCCCCCCTGGGAGGAGGCTCACAGCCCTGACAGACAGCTGGGGTGGCCTCCGTGTGGCTGCTATACAATGAAAGTGTCCACACCTGCCAGCTCCCTGGCCGCGGGAGGCTGCAGCCTTGCAGAGGGGCCTCCTCGTCAGCCCTTCTGGATTTTCTTGGAGTTTATTTCCCTGTGTAGTGCCATCTCCTGCAGGGCTTGTTAAAAGTCCCCGGCATCATGAACCTGTGAAACAGAGCAGAGCACACAGCGGGGTCCAGTGCTCCCTTGAGGGTGCCGTGACCAAGACAGCTGGTACTGAGGACAGGTCCCCAGGAGCAGGAGTCTTGGAAGTCAGGCCCCAGCCCTGGTCCCTACATGGAGATTCTCCATGGCAGCTGCAGAGATCTGAGTTGTATCTGGTTTAAGCAAAGTGCATGGTCCCTGCTGCTCCCCAGCTTACACCTGCGACCTTGTGCAGAGAATTTATCTTGGCTGACAAGCGGCACCTGGTCGAGACACCTGGTAGGTTACATCCGCCACCCATCAGCCCTCATGTGAGGGGCAGCCGGCACCTGACTGAGGGGAACACAGAGCCTGGCCCCAGTCTTAAGGCAACAGCGCTAGTGCGATTTGTTTTGCAGAACTCTTCCCCACCCCAACCCCTGGGGTCAGGTTCGAGCCACATCCCTGCTCAACAGTTTGCCTTCTTTTCCTGCTTCCTGCCTCCCTCACAGAGTCCCCTAAGAGCTCCCTGAATAAACCAGGTGCATCTGAATCCCTGGCTCAAGCCCTGCTTCTAGGGAGCCAGCCTGAGGGCATGACGGTGGGACTGATGCCTGGGCCCTTCCCTGTGCCTGTGAAATAACCACCAGCTGCTCTGGAACTGAAGTTGAGGACGGCCAGGGCAGGAAGGCAGGGCCTGAGCCCATGGGTCTCAGAAAACCCAGCAAATTCCAGTCCAACCAGGCCTGTGTCAGAGTCCAGCTCTGGAACTGAAGTTGAGGACGGCCAGGGCAGGAAGGCAGGGCCTGAGCCCATGGGTCTCGGAAAACCCAGCAAATTCCAGTCCAACCAGGCCTGTGTCAGAGTCCGAGGGCCTGATCAGGACATGGTAGGATTTAGCTTCCACATTTCTCACTGGTGGAAACTCTGGGCTAAGCTAAGAATTCAAGTTGCTGGTGAAATCTTTCTCAGAGACAAGTAATGATTCAGACCCTAAGGCCTTGGCCCTACTGGGACTCCTGAGTCCCTGATATTAGAAAGCACCTCAGATCTGTTCTTGGAGTTGTATGAGTCTACAATTGCTGTGCAAAGCTGCCGGCTTTCCAGAATAAGGAATAATAGATGAGATATGACAGTCTAAGGACCAATTTCTTCAATACATAAGGAGTTCCTACCAATCACTAAGAAACACAGTGGAAACTTCAGTGGCAAAAACTAGACAAATGTTAGGGTCAGACGGTTCACTTGAGAGGAAATAAGAAGTTTCCAGCCACGTTGAATGGTCATTATCACTTATAACAACACACACGATCTCAGTGTCCACCAAAAGGGACTGGCCCCACAGGTATGTCTATACAGTGGGGTCTGCTGCAGCCATTTTTAAAAGAAGGAAGCAGATCTATATCCGTCGATAGCAAATAACCCAGCATGTGGACTGTCGGGATAAAAAGGCAAAGGGCAGAACACTGTGCACGACATGCCACTATTTGTTGGGGGAAAGCGTGTGTGTGCGTGTGTGTATAAAACACCTCTAGAGAGATGCTTGTAAAACTGCGTCTGAGAAGGGGAGCTGAGTGTCGGGGCTGGGAGAGACTCGGTTTCCAATGTTTGTATGTTGACTCTCCTTTGTAAGACCTTTTGGAGAAAGAAAGTTTAAAAGTGTAAAATAGTAACAGATGTTTGTCTGAGACCCAGGGGAGAGCAGAGAAGGGCAGGACCCAAAACAGGAGAGCCCTGGGCTTGATTCAGCAGGAGGACGGCAGCCGTGCCACCAACTGCACAGAGGGTGGAGACCGACCGGGAGGGCCTCGCAGAAAGAGGAGGAGCCCCCTGGAGCTGAGCAGGGTCAGGGCCGGGGTGCCCGTCGGAGGCATGTTGGGGCAGCCTGCTAAGTAGATCCAAGGGGCTGGCCGATTAGCTCAGCTGGTTAGAGTACCGCCTTGTAACACCAAGGTCAAGGGTTCAGTTCCCCATATGGGCCAGCCACAAACCAAAACAAAACAAAAAAAACACCACACACGGAGGAGGGGAAAAGGGGAGGGGCCAGAGCCACTCATAACTGGCTTGATTCGGGCTGTAGCTTTCTAGCAGCAAAGGCAAATAGGGAGCCAACGTGGATCCAGAGGAACGCTGCCGCCCTGGGGACAGCTCCTCATGTGCAGATCAGAAGTCGAGGACAACATAGGTGCTTTGATCTGACTCTCGCTGAGATGGAAAAACTCCTGGAGAGTTGCAGGAGGTAAACGTCTGGGCCAGTACAGCTTCACACAAGAGGAGAAAAGTCAGGAAGGTGAATAGAAATGGCCCAAATCAGCCCCTTCCAGGCAGGGAATGCAGGAAGTCGGAGGTGGCTGGCAACTCGCCCGGTGCAGGGCCGGCCGGGTGCCAAGGGCGGGAGGTGAGAGCAAGGGCACAGTGGAGCCTCCTCCCTCGCTCACAAGGCACCAGGTCATCCCCAGAGAGGGACCGCAGCACGGAAGGACGCTATTCGGGCCCCCACGCCATGGAAAGTAAGGAGGGCAGTGGAAGAGCAGGGCAGCACCAGATAAGACTCTTGTCGACCGGGAGGGCCTCGCAGAAAGAGGAGGAGCCCCCTGGAGCTGAGCAGGGTCAGGGCCGGGGTGCCCGTCGGAGGCATGTTGGGGCAGCCTGCTAAGTAGATCCAAGGGGCTGGCCGATTAGCTCAGCTGGTTAGAGTACCGCCTTGTAACACCAAGGTCAAGGGTTCAGTTCCCCATATGGGCCAGCCACAAACCAAAACAAAACAAAAAAAACACCACACACGGAGGAGGGGAAAAGGGGAGGGGCCAGAGCCACTCTTATAACTGGCTTGATTCGGGCTGTAGCTTTCTAGCAGCAAAGGCAAATAGGGAGCCAACGTGGATCCAGAGGAACGCTGCCGCCCTGGGGACAGCTCCTCATGTGCAGATCAGAAGTCGAGGACAACATAGGTGCTTTGATCTGACTCTCGCTGAGATGGAAAAACTCCTGGAGAGTTGCAGGAGGTAAACGTCTGGGCCAGTACAGCTTCACACAAGAGGAGAAAAGTCAGGAAGGTGAATAGAAATGGCCCAAATCAGCCCCTTCCAGGCAGGGAATGCAGGAAGTCGGAGGTGGCTGGCAACTCGCCCGGTGCAGGGCCGGCCGGGTGCCAAGGGCGGGAGGTGAGAGCAAGGGCACAGTGGAGCCTCCTCCCTCGCTCACAAGGCACCAGGTCATCCCCAGAGAGGGACCGCAGCACCGAAGGACGCTATTCGGGCCCCCACGCCATGGAAAGTAAGGAGGGCAGTGGAAGAGCAGGGCAGCACCAGATAAGACTCTTGAGCATGTGCACGCATGTACAAGCATGTGCACACACGTGTGCATGCGTGCATATGTGTGTGCTTAATTTAAACTCGAACAAAAGAAAGCAGGGACTGCGATATTAATTTCAGATGAAGCTGACACATTACGTGCTTAGAGGCTCGTTGCATAGCGGTATCAGCAAATAATAGCAAGAACAAACATCAGGACCCACTCACCAAGCACCTCCTGCGTGCCAGGCACTGCGCCGACAGCTCCACGCGTGTGCACGCACCTCCTCCTCATGGCGACCCCATGCCAGGAACACCACCCCAGCCCCCATTTTAGAGATGAGAAGACTGAGGCACAGAGAAGCTCCACAGCAGCACAGGGTCCCGGGCTTGAATCCCAGCCGTCCAGCTCCAGAGCCCACATTCCTGGATCATCACAGAAAGGTTCGGGTAATCGTGACATTCCTCTTTCTCGTACTTTCATACATCAAACCACTTAGCAACAAAATACATTTTTTAAATGTTAGAAATGAAAGAAGATAGAGAAATCTGATTATGACAGGGCATTTTAATTCACTAATACTCATTTATGAAACATTAAGTAAAATTAAAAATAAGCACAGAAGATATGGACTATATAATCGAGAAGATAGAATTAACATATAAGCATCTGTCGTTACATCCATACTCATTTATGAAACATTAAGTAAAATTAAAAATAAGCACAGAAGATATGGACTATATAATGGAGAAGATAGAATTAACATATAAGCATCTGTCGTTACATCCGTCACACAGAGACTGTGCCATTTAGGCGAGGGTCAATAAAACGTCTTTGAAAGCTGATCATAGAGTCAGTCATGGTAAAAATGTCAAAAAATTTTTGAACAGATCATTCAGAGACCATAGTGCTGGCTGCAATATAATAAAGCTAGAAATAAATACTTTCTACAAATAGAAAGCAACTTGGAGATTTAAATCTACTCTCCTGAATAACATCAAGGTCAAGGAGGAAGTCAAGCTCCCAGTCACAGACTGCTACAAAACAGCGAGAAAAGCCCCACGCAGCAGAGCCCGCAGGACGGCTGCAGCCGCCTCGGAGGCCCTCGCGTCCCTTCCAATGCATTTACTGTCAACCCGCTCATGCAACAGAGACGCATGAACAGAGGCAGTTTGCAACCGCAGGTTTTTAAGAAAAGAACAAACCCAAAGGAAAATAGGAGAAAGGAAATCCTAAAGATAAAAGCAAATAAATAAATTAGAGAACATGAAAGCAGGGGAAATAATAAATAAATACCAAACCTGGTTCTTTGAAAAGAAACTAATAAAACAGAAAAACACTGTAAATCTAATCAAGAAACGCTATAAATGTGAAGGTCTTTCGACTTCAAATTCAGAGCTTTTTAATTTTTTAAAAGCAGACAGACTATGATAATAAGAAAAACACTCTTCTCTAAGGCTGGGGTAGTGGAGGCAGAGGTAACACCCGGCCCCTGTGGAACTGGGGACAAGCACTCTTCAGACCCCCGTCTTTGGGGTATGCAGAGTCTGCCTCGTGTAAGGGAGCCCCCTTCCTCAGGAGACGTGTGGGTGGACCGTCCTTCGAGGGGTCCTGAGTACGTGGAGTGGTGGGTCCTGGCGGCCCTGCGCCCACTGCACAGATGGGGACACTGGGCCACCGTGGCTGCCTTGTGCAGCTGCTCACGCTGCTCTCATCCCTGAGAAAGGCCTCCCGCCCACTCTCCATTTCTTCTCTGTCCTTAATTTTCTTTTCTGATGGATCCTCTTTCTAAGCAAGGAGGCAGAGGTCTCAGCAGGTCCATGTAGACTGCTGGCAAATTTCATCATTGACAGACCACCCCAAACTCCTTGGTAGTGGCTTCTCACAGAGTTACTGAGGCCCAAATGTGGGGGTCCAGCCGTCACCCACAGGCTGGAGCCTGCACCACACCAGCCACTCGGAATCCCCTCAACTCAGGTGGCTTCCCCCTTCTTATTCTCACAAAATAAATTGGAATCATTTCTCTTATCATTGCTTAGATATCTAGATTGGGTGAGTTCACAGCCCACTATTACCACAATAACAGTGCAAAGATACTAAGTGGAGAGTTTATTTTAATGGCCAAGTTTATTTTAAAATGCTTTCACACATAATTTTAATCTTGAATTGATAGCTCATTAATTTAACATTTTTACATAACTGAGTACATTTTATGGGAGAATCAGATGCTGAGATGATGTCACTTACAACTTGCAAGAGACAAGACCCCAACTCAAAGTGGTTTAAGCAAAACAAAAAAACAAACTGAATCTCTTCCCTGGGGCTTGGCGGGGCCCTGGGGCTGCAGCGAGGCCACCGCAGGCCACCCAGCTCCTGGCTGGGTCTGCTTTCCTCGGTGTGGGCTCATCCTCAGGCAGGTTCCCCACATGCAAACAAGATGGACCCAGCTCTGGCCCAGGCACAGCCAGCTGGCTGGGTAGCCAGGACTTCCAGCAGGGGTCCTGAGGCCAGGTGGGACCTGGAGAAGGAGCCAGGCCTCAAGGATGCAGACGTCACCCCCCACACATGCCACTCAGATCAACTTTCTTCCCAAAGGAAAACTGAGGGGACTACACTGCTGGCAAAAAACAGAAGGCTTCGGACAGTATGTTTGTGAATGTGGAGATCCGCGAAGGTCGCCGGGTGATCACAGCTGCTCTTCAAAGACACGGGCTGAAGGACTCGGGGTGTCCCCTCATGATGGCTATCACCAACTTGCAAGAGTTCAGCAAGGACAAAATGCACAAAGAGGAAGAGAGATGAAGCAACTACTCCCAAATTTTAACTATTATTGAATCCAGGTGCAAGTTTTTCCCATTTCTTTCAATTATTCTTTCAATTTTTCTCTGTCTTAAATGTTCGCACAGGAAAAATGGCAGAAGAGTTACCAGGTAAAACCATTTTTTAAAAATAAGGAAATAATGCACATTTTGCTGAGGAATTTGAGATTTGTTGGTATGACCTTAGGGCCCCTTCCCCTGGGCGTGGTGAGAAAGTGTCCTCGGCTGGTGCCTCCTACGCTGAGGTCACGGTGGGCAGAAGGGGCCCCTCAGTAGCAACCAGCTGAGGGAGCCGCAGGCCAGGCCCAGCCTGTGCAGGAGCCGTGAGCACTTCACGTCCCAGCTGGTCTCAGACCCCGGCCAGAGAACAGCCCAGACCTTGCGCTGCCCACCACCCATACTGCCAGGGTCCCCACTCCACGATCTGCCAGACTCGGGAGGGATTCTCCCTGGTGTTCACATCCACCCCAGGAAGCCTGAAGGGAAGTCCTCTTCACAGTGCGACAGGCCCTTCCTCTGACAAAAAAAAAGTGGGGTTGCAGACTTGTGCTGTCCAGAGGAATGGGGAACGAGACGAACAGAGACATCGCAAGTAATGTGTCCTGAGCTGGTCCACAGGCACCCCCGTCCCACCAGTGCCTCTTCTGGTTGCGCAGGGCAACGCACGACAGAGGACGCGGCGCTCAGCACTCAGAGGCAGGTAGCGCTGGGTGCGACCCCAGTGGCACAGTCTTTGCCAGGTGATCGTGGACAGCCATCTGGTTCCTTCTGCTTCAGCTTGCTCATCTACAAGATGGGAATAACAGCACCTCCCACCAGGGCTGTCATCATGACTCACTAATTCTTGAAGGGTCCCCAAGTCAGGGAATGGACTGTGGACCATGGCTCAGTAAGTGGCATCTCTGTTAGGAAGCTTCCAGCACGCACGTCAGGCTGGTTTGCTCTTGTGCATGGAAAGAACACAAGTGCAGAAGCCAGTGCTCTGAGCAGAGGCAGCAGGCAGCCCCCCCACGGGTACAGTTCATATTCCTTCTGACACACTTCCTACTTCACACATGGGTGTGTTTGTTGAACTCTTTGGGGCTTCTGGGAAGAGACACCCCCAGAAGACCTTGAGCTAGAGCCCAGTTTAGTGTCACACAGAGCCCCTTGGAGTCCCACAACCCCAGGGTGCAACATATGCCCAACCTCGGGGAGACCAGGCCTGGACCAACAGCATTGCAGATGCATCAGCAGCCCGGGAAGCCCGAGGGAGCTCCAAGCCCAGATTCCCTGCGGTGGGAAGTGCGCACACACACACACACACGCACGCACACACACACACACACACACACAAATAAAAACACCAGGTGACAGGACTTTAAGGAACACAATACCTGGGAAGGTATTTATATCCAGAAGGTATTTTATATCTCATATATAACTCAGATCCAGAAGGTATTTTACCATCTGTGGAGCTCCTGCATGCCCACCATCTCATCTGATTTTCACACCAGCCCTACGAGGTCTCCCCACAGCCTCCCCCTGTCACCAGAAATCACAGATGTCTTCTGAATCCCCCAGGAGCTTTCCATCAGGGGGCTTTTAATTGCTTCAGAAATGCCCTCCCCTTCCCATCCCCAGTAGTTGGTGTGATCTTAAATCCTACAGAGGTTTCTAACCGTCTGGTGTGTGTATATCTCACCAGCTGAGCCGCCCTGGGCCAGGCCTGTGAGGCTGGAGGCTCCAGGAAAATGTGGGGTGGTCCAGGGGATGCAGGCATCCTTAGGGCTACGGCGCCAGCCAAATGTCCACACCACCTATTCTTTTACAGCATATGAACTAAGAATGATTTCACATTTTTAAATGGTTGGGGAAAAACAAAAAACAGAAAAAGAATAATATTTTGTGACATGAGAAAATTACATGAAATCCAAATTTCAGTGCCCACAAATAAAGCTTTATTGGAACAGAGCCACACTCGTTAGTTCACACATTGTATGTGGCTGTCTCCACACTCCAACAGCAGAGATGAATAGTTGAGACAGCAACCACACGGCCTACGCCGCCAAGATCACGCACTCTCTGTCCCCTTACAACAAAGCCACCCCAGCCCTGCACCCCTCCCTGTATCGCCTGGAGGCAGAGTCTGTTTTTCTACCCACTCGATGCTGGGTTTGGCTTGCTCTGGCCAAAGGTGTGCTTGCAGACCCGAACGTGAGCAGAAGATTTAAGCACGCATGTCAAGCTGGTTTTGCTCTTTCGTGTGAAAAGAACACGCTCTAAGGAAAGACAGAAGGCAGAGGCAACCTCAAACCTGCGTGCTGAGTCCCACCTGGGCCACCCGGCCTCAGTCCCCTGAACACCTGCTGATCCTTGAAGCACAGACGAAAATACATGCTTACTGTTGCAGGTCACGAGTTTGGGGTGGTTTGTTAAACAGCATTACTGTGGCAATATCTGACTAAGACAGCCTCTAACAAGAAGGAATAATAAGACTAACTGTTTTTCTATAACTAACACTTTAGTTTTCAAAAGACTTTCTCAGTCATTTTATCAAGAAGCCCCCACTTCATGGGCAATGATAACAGGAGTGATCACGACAGTAATGGCGTGCTCCCACCCCAGGGCCTTTGCACCTGCAGCTCCCGCTGTCAGGAAGGTCCTTCCCCTGGATGCCACAAGGGCAATCCTCAGCTTTTGAGATCTCTGCTGTCAGGTCCCAGCTGGGTGCAGCCTTCCCTGAGTACCTGCTCCCGCTCGGAGCCCCGTCCCGTCGGCACTCCTACTCCCACTGCTGCTTTATTTTCCTGCCGCGACTTACCGCCTTCTTACGTGCTCTAGCAGTTTCCTATTTAGTCTCCTTCTTTCCTCTCTTTCCCATCTGGAA
>NW_007746405.1:13231-13519 GCF_000696425.1 Galeopterus variegatus | reverse complement strand
AGTGATTTTCAAATTGGATTTTTCAGAGGTGCCTCAGGGAGTCTGGGGAACAAGGCAAGTAGGTAATGTGAGGCTTTAGCCTCCTCCCTGTAATTCAGCCAGAAATCTTTTAAAAAAATATGTCTTAAAAAAGTTCTGCTGCTTGGGGAGAAAACAGAAGCTGAAACAGGTAATCTATTCATTCATCTACTAGACATGTATTATATGCTAGACATTGGGTATATAACGATGGGAGAAACATCAATCAGCGGCTTTTCTTAGCAGAAAATCAAACTCAGCAAAATGTTA
>NW_007746405.1:10665-11084 GCF_000696425.1 Galeopterus variegatus | reverse complement strand
ATTTTCTACTTAACTATTGATATTAGAGAGCACATTAAGCATTCAAGTTTGCAAATGTGTCCTTGTTATTAGAGCTTACACTGTGTAACTCTACAACTTGATATAAATGTGTGTTGTATAAGGACAACTTTTTGTGTTATAGCTACATCCAAAAAAGAAACTGTATTTCCGTACTTTTTACTAGGATGAAAGCTAATTTGTGACTGTATAAAACTGCTCTTTTCTGAATCTATTTGCTGCCCTCATTGTGATGCTCATATTCCCCCAAAATGCAATTTATTTCATATCATTTTTGAGAAGATGAATGAAATTTGTGTACTACTCTGAATCTCTCTTAGGGAAGGGTCTCTAAGATGACAAACCTGTTTGTTATGACATATGACATAAATGTGTTTGGTTTTTGTTTGTCTAATTGCTTA
>NW_007746405.1:8311-8649 GCF_000696425.1 Galeopterus variegatus | reverse complement strand
ACAAATTATTATACCTTTTAATATTATTAATTTATAAAAAGGTTAATATGGTTATTTTAAAATACTTTCTCTAAAACATGGATTATAAATATATAGGTAGAAATCACGCACCATAAAGCAAGACAGATTGCGCTACAGGACCAGTTGCTGACACTGCAGTCAGCCACTCAGTCAGTACATTCAGGAGCTGGTGGTATACCAGCAACCACTGCATCTTCTTCATTCAGTTGTGGGATCAGTCATCATGCCTCAGCTTTCCATGATGATGACAAGGACGTTGGAGATGTTATTTCATTACAACAAGAAATAAACAGATTGTCAAATGAAGTTTCAAGACT
>NW_007746405.1:5013-5231 GCF_000696425.1 Galeopterus variegatus | reverse complement strand
TGGAGCTTTTGGGGTTTTTCTGCTGCAACTCTGACCCCACATTTCCACTTAGCATTGCTCTTGCAGACTCACTGCAGTGATCTACCCCTATGACAGATCTCTTCCTGGGGTGCCCAGACTTTTCCATACATCCTCTGAAATTGGGGTGGAGACTCCGAAACCTCCACAGCTCTAGCATTCTGCAAGCATGCAGACCTAACACCATGTAGATGCCGCCA
>NW_007746405.1:2411-3109 GCF_000696425.1 Galeopterus variegatus | reverse complement strand
ATGTTTTTGGCATGCTCCTTGGTGCTGGCGGTGTGCCTGTTTGTGGGGAGTGTCTGGTCCCCATCTTCATGCCTTGGTTCCCCGCCTCCATGCCTCAGGTCCCAGGGTGGGCCCTGAGGCACTGGCACGGTGTGCCTGGTTGTGGTAGGGGGGCCCAGTCCCCTTCTCCTTGCTTCGGGTCCCCAAGCAGTCCCTGAGGTGCTGGCACCGTGTGCCTGGTTGTGGGAGGGGGTCCCATCCTCAGCTCCATACCCCGGGTCCCTGGGTGGGCCCCAAGGCACTAGCACTGTATGCCTGGTTATGGGCGGAGGGTCTGGTCCTCTTCTCCATGCCTCAGGTACCTGAGTGGGCCCCGAGGTGCTGGCAGAATGCCTGGATGTGGGAGTGGGGTCCAGTTCCTGGCTCCAAGCCTCGGGTTCCCAGGTGGGCCCCAAGGCACTGGCTGTGTGAGTGGATGTGAGTGGGGGTCCTGTCCCTGTCTCCATGCCTCATGTCCCCAGGCAGGCCCCAATGCACTGGTGGTGTGCCTGGGCTGGAACTAATTTTTCGTCCTTTGCTTACTTCTAAAATGGGGGAACTTCCTGTGGGCACCAGTACTTGAATTCTGTGGTTGAGCTAAATTGGTGCTTTGCTGCTATTTCCCTAGGGAAGGATTTTTGTGCAGCTCAGGGTTTAATGGTTGACCTTACAGGTACTTC
>NW_007746405.1:0-457 GCF_000696425.1 Galeopterus variegatus | reverse complement strand
ATTTTCTCAGGAAGTAGAAGTTAATTTATAGGTTAGGATTCTTGGTTAGCAGCAAAAACTATCTCTAGCTAAGTAAAGGAAAAAAGGATTTACTGGAAGGACCTGGTGTAGTCCATCCACAGGACTGGAGGAAGAGATGAGTATTCTGGCCACAGGAAGGACAGGAGTGGGGACAGTGTCAGGAATCTAGGTAGTGGGATACANCAGACAGACTCTTGAAGGTGCAGCTATCATAAAGCTTCCCATCCAACCAATTTCTCTCTTTGGGGACTCAGCTCAAGATCTAGGTTCCTGGGAGAGACGCTGGTCTTCTCAACTTGAGTAGCAAGGGACCTTGGTTGACAATTTGGAATTCCCATCAAGACTGGTAGATAGAAAGTCTGAGTGAGAGGATGTGGATAGTAGGATAACAGATACAGATTGGCCAGAGGGTTGATAGCTGGTATTGGTGGAATAT
>NW_007746404.1:0-13519 GCF_000696425.1 Galeopterus variegatus | reverse complement strand
GGGAGCGCCACCGCACTTCCCAAGTGGCGCACTGTAGCAGTGCACCACCGGGCCGGCCCCTTGAGTGGCTCCTTCTGGGAGCGCCGCCGCACTTCCCAAGTGGCGCACTGTAGCAGTGCACCACCGGGCCGGCCCCTTGAGTGGCTCCTTCTAGTACCCACCTGGCTTACCTTTTAGACTTCTTCTGCACTGGCTGGGTGTGGCTTTCTACACTTGCAGTGCTGGATCTTTCACTGAAACATGAAGGGATGGTTTCAAGTTGCCCAGAGTCTGCTTTTCATGAAAAGGGTGACTCCAGGGCCCCCATGACACCTGCTAGCCTCCGGGATTCAGGTGAGGGAGGTGGTTTCTTCAAGTCACTAGACTGAGAACTCTATGCGTTTTTCTCCACTTCTCGGCCTTTGCTCCTGCCATATCCCCTCCTGCCTGGGCGTCCTCCTTGTTTCTCTTCCACCTACTCGAATCCTATACTGTTTTATGGTTCATATCAAGTCGCGCATGCCTGGACTCTCTAGATCAACTTTGACTGGGTGCCTCTTTATAGTGTCAGGATTACGTATTTTCTAGATCTGTTTCATTTGTGTAAAATTGGTCTCTCTGGGCCAGCCCTGTGGCTCACTCGGGAGAGTGCGGCGCTGGTAGCGCTGAGGCCACGGGTTCAGATCCTATACAGGAGTGGCCGGTGCGCTCACTGGCTGAGCGTTACACGGACAACACCGAGCCGAGGGTTGCTATCCCCTTACTGGTCAGAAAAAAAAATAAATAAATAAAATAAAATTGGTCTCTCTGTCTAGAGGATCAATTCATTTTGGACCCTTTCTTCCTTTTCTCCATACCCAACACTTAACATGGGGCCCAAGGCAGATTTGGTGAAGGGATGGCTGAGTCCTCCTAGCCACTTTGTGTTTGGTGTCCCCATCCCCTGACTGCCTCTTCATTCAAGGATTCTCTTTTCAAACCTGGACCCTTGAACTGAACACCCATTTCTCTCTACTTGGGACATAGCCAGAGCTGGGTCCAGAGCCCAACCCTGGTGGCACCACCTCCAAGTGTGTGGGCAAGCAAGTGTCCTCTGGATCGTCAGTTTCCTCATCTGAGACCAATCAACTCATCACACCATCCGACCCTTTCTAGGTGTGGACCGATTGAATCTCTCATGTGGCTGCTTCCTGCTGTGATTCTGCCTGGATCAGCCTGCTAAAGGGGGGTGAAGGGCCCCTGCTTATGCTATCCCTTCCCTACGGGTCCTCTCCCAGGTCCTCCTCTAGTGATCTGGGCCTTCAATGCCATGTTTAGCACCTTCTCTCCTTCCCTGTCTCTACTTGTTTCTTCCAAATGCTTGGAAAACTGACTTGATGGCTATATCTGTGTGGTTCTAGGGGGCAAGACTATTTTATTCCTCCTGTGATGTGTGGCTAGCCCTTCCTTTCCAGCCCTGTGGCATTTGGGGCTTTTTTAGGTAGGCAGGCTTGGCGACTTCTCAGACCCCTCTGCATAGATAAATGCTGGCCTTTGCTCATTTCTCTAGAAGCTCATGGGACTGGACCTAGAGGTCTTGGGCTTGGTAGGTGATGGGTAAGCCCTTATCCCACCTGGTTGGGATGCAGGACCCCATTAACAATATTCAAAAGGCCCTGTTTTTTAGATTCCAACCAGCTGCCCAACCCCTGCAGATGAATCCTTTGGGGCAGCATGTTGGCCCTGACCTTCCCGCTGTCTTCTACAGATTTGACGGTGACTCAGGGAGGAGTGGGGATGTGAGGGAAGTGCGATTTATTAGCTGGTGATAAACAAACAGAAATAAACAGCAAAAGACCTTTCTGCCTGGCTCACTTTCCCCTTCCCTTGGCCCTTCTTGACTGTCAACCACACTGGTCTTTGCTCAGTGACTCTAAGCTTCCTCCTGTCTCAGGCCCTTTGCACATGCTATCCCCTCTGCTTGGAACACCATTCCCATTCAATATCTGCTGCCTTAGCAAGAGGTTAGGAAGATTTTTCTCCTGTAGGAATTAGTGAGGATGGAAAATTTCAACAGATTCTTGCTCTGTAACCGTGGTTATTTCTTCATTAAATTGAAAGATGAGTCTCGTGAGAAGCAGGTTCTAGTGCAGTTTTGTCTTTGGAGACCTTGCGGAAGTTACTCTTTGCTGTTCTCGGCCATCTATGAGATGGGGTGATGTTAATGGCCCACCTCATAGGCTAGCCAATTCTTTGCTCTTCAGGTCTCAGTTTAACATCAAACTCAGCCTTTTTTATGGTCCTGGTGCTAAAAATCTTACCCAACCCTCACTACTTTTCCTTCAGAGCACTTTTCACAGTCATGACTTTATGGCTAACTGTGGGATTATTTGAGAAATGCTTGACTCCCCGTTAAACCAGTAATTCTTATGCATGGGCAGAATTCAAGGGGCCCATAAATGTAGATGGGAAAAAAGTTACATCTTTGCTTTAAGTAACCTTTCATTGAAATGGAAATCACAGGTATTTGCATATCATAGTACAGTTGCAGGAGATATTTTGAAAAATCATTTATACCCAACACTAATCCAAAATTACAGTATTTAGACCTGCTGTTAAGTTTTGTTATATAATGCATTGCTAAAGAAGTTCATAGATTACTATATCCCAAATTTGGTTGTAGTATAGTAATTTATATTACTATAGATTTCTTAGTAATCCTTTGTAATTTATAGTATGTGTTTAAACACACTTTTCTTTTTTTTTTTTTCCTTTTTGTCTTTTTTTGTGACTGGTAACGGGATCGCAACCCTCAGTGTCGTGCCCGTACCGCGACCGGCAACGGGATCACAACCCTTGGTGTCACGCCCGCACTGCGCTCAACCAGTGAGCGGACCGGTCTCTATGTGGGATCTGAACCCTCGGCGTGAGCGCTACTGTGCTCCCAAGCACCACACTCTACCGAGTGCGCCACCAGGCTGGCCCTAAACACACTTTTCTTAAAGGAGTAGGTTTTCTTAGACTTCCAAAGGGTCCACGGCACAAAAAAGGTTATGACCCCAGCCCAGACAGTGAGACCCATAAGGGCAGACTGTGCTTGCTTCGTTTACTCCCAAACCTAGCAGAGTTCCTGGCACATAGAGGGGAATCTAGGAATATTTCCTAAATAAATAAATGAGTGGGAGGAAGGCCTCCATCTCTCCCATTACAGATCACCCAAGTAAAGAGGGGAGGGCTATTTTACTTAGCATAATGTCTTCTAGCTCCATCTATATGTATCCCATAACATCATGTTGTAAACCTCAAATATACACAATAAAATTTATTTTTATAAAAGTGGTATGGGTAGTCCTGTATGATGCTGTCCCACCTCACTTCTCCACTACTGGAAGATTTTAACTTTATGGCATACAGTTGTTGGGGAGGAACACCTGGATACTCACCCTAAGCCCTGGGGTGAAGTGGCTGGTTTTCAGGGAGGTCATAAGAAGGAAAAAGTACCCCCGTCCTGCCCCATGCTCCACAGTCTTGGGAGGGGCATCTGTGCAGTGGCCCCTAAAACCATGGGATGCCTCCCATCCACCTGCTGGGGGCTCCAGACCTCCCTACCTTGACTTGTGGGTGGTCTGCATGTCCTTAAAGGCAGAATCGCTCTTGTTTTGTTTGATCACTGACAGGATGCTGCAAAGCAAGATGAGTCTTTTAATGAGGCACTAAACACATGATGCTCTTGTGGCAGCAAATATCTGTGGGAATATGGGGAGTTCTCTTTCTAGAGCAGAGGTCTTGAGACTCTCCTGGGTATAGGAACCAGCTGGAGAGTCTGCTGAGAATATAGATTCCTGGTCTACATGTTCAGAGATTTGGATTCATTGGGCTTTTAGTGGGGTCCCAGAGGCTGCGTTTAACACACGCACACGCACACACACACACACACACACACATACTCACATGCACACGCGCGCACACACACAGAGTTATATTTGAATAGGAGTAATAAGTTCTCATGTTCTATTGCACAGTAGGGTGACTACGGTTAACCATTAAGTTTTGTATTTACATAACAGCTAGAGAAGAGGCTTTTAAATGCTCTCACCACAAAGAAATGGTAAATGTGTGAGGTGATGGATACACAAACTATGTTGACCTGATCATTATACAACATATATATCCAAGTATTAGATTGTACCTCATGAATATGTACAATTACAATGTGTCAATTAAAGTCAATCAATAAATAAACACACACACACACACACACACACACACACACACACACACACACACCCTTAGAATTCCCCAGCATACCATGAAATAATGCCCACTTGAAGAGCCTATTAAAAAATACAGCTGCTGCTGGAGATTCTGAATGTGTGGGTCTGGGATGAGGTCTAGATATTTGTATTTTTCACAAGTACCCCAAGCTAATTCTGATCTCCAGGGACATTTGCAAAACACTGCTAGAGGATTTTAAGAAAAGGCCATCTTCTTAGATGATTGGGGGCAGTCTGGCCTTGAGGCTGGGGGCTGATAAGCTGGCTTTAAGGGGTTCCTAAAAACCCCAGGATTCTATGTCAGCCTTAATGAGAGCAGATTTGGTGTCTAAAGTGAGGAAGGAATCCAGATTCTAAAGTGAGGTAGCAAAAGAGAATATGAAGCTTTTCCTGTCTCTCTGCAGCTCCACACCAAGGCCTTCAATATCTGCTGCCTTAGCAAGAGATTAGGGAGATTTTTCTCCCAGAGGAATTAATGAGGATGGGAAATCCTCAATCAGCAAGTGCTTGCTCTGTAACCATGGTTATTTTACTATTAAATGGAATGCAGAGGCCATGTGATGAGTCTCATGAGAACCAGGTTCTAGTGCAGTTTTGTCTTTGAAGACCTTATAGAACTTACTCATCACTGTTCTTGGTGAACTATGAGATGGGGTGATTGAAACGGTTAATGCACCTGTCTCAGCAAAGTGCTCAAAGATTCCATGGGGCACTATGATGAAATAAAAATAATCACCATCCCTACCCCCACCCCCACTGCCGTTTATTGAGTGCTTCTATATGCCAGGCACATGCTAATGTGTTAAATAAATGCATTATCTTTACTGCATTTAAAATGCTTAAGATGACTCACTGGAGTAAGCATTATTTCCATAACAATAATACTTTATAAAAATAATATCATTTAATTCTCACTACAACCCTTTGGGATAGGTGGCTAATGAACCTCATTTTACACAATTGGAATCAGAGTCAGAGAGGTAAAGCAACTTACTCAATATCACACAGCAACTAAATGATGGGAATGTAGATTGATCCTAGTCTACTTGGTTCCAAAACCAATGCTTTGATGTGACACAGTCTCATTTTACAGATGAGAAAACTGAGATTTAGAGAAAGGCTACATGCCTTGTCCAAAGGCACCAGGTTTTGGACCCATATCGATCTGACTCCAAAGCCAGTGCTCATGTTGTGAGTTTTTACAAAGGAAGGAGACTCATCGAGCTGATGCTTCATCATTATTGTGTGTCTCCAATGCTTATAAATCAGGCACAGCAGTGGGGGCCTTGTGGGCTGACACTGTCTCTGAGTACCTCCACATGCTACCTTCTGGAGCCCCGATGCGAGTTGAGGCAGCGGCAGACAAATTCACCATTAACAAGCAGAGGCGGATGTGATGCATGTGAAAGTGCTTGGTGAATTGTAATTATGGTAGTAACAATAACCTATAAGTCATAGCTGGCATCCCAGTGGGCTGAAGGCGATGATGAACTTCTTCTAGTGCCTCATTTATTTTCAGGAAGTGATTTGCTCTCTCAGAGGGATCTACACTTGGGAAGGGAACTCCGGCACTAGCCTGCTTGCTCTCAGGGGCTTTTAGAGGTCAGAAATCTGATGGATGAGGCTTTACACCAGAGGGAGGACACCTCAGGTTCAAGTCTGATTGCCTCCTTATGAGTCAATCACGTTGGTTGCAAAACTTCAAAGGATTCCTGTTGCTGTTAGGATAAAAACCAGAATTCTCGAGGTTGCCTCCAAGGTCCCTGGACCAACTTATGCCTTGCTTCATCCCATTTTAGCTGCATTTCAGTTCCTTAAAGGTGCCATGGTCCCCTTTGACTGTGTTGCCTGTACTACTCCCCCCCCCCCGCCTACCCCTCAACTTCGCCAGCCTCACTCTTTTTCATGCTTCATCCAAACCTCAGCTTAAAGTTTCTTCCTTGGAGGAACCTTCTCTGATCCCCATCTCCATCCCAGACTAGATCAACTGTCTCTATTATCTGTTCTCATAGTTCTGAGTTTCTTTTCATAATACTTCTCACAGTAATAATTAGTACATAGCCCATACATATTCATAAACATGCACTAAAAGAATGAATGAATAACCATAGGATTCCAGAGAGGTGATGTGGCAGAGTGGTTAAGAAAATGGCTTTGGAATTGGAAAGGTCTGGGTTGGAGTCACAGCCTTACCATTCACTAGCTTCAGCAAGTCACTTAGCCTCTCTGAGCCTCATTTCCTTATTTGTAGAATAAAGATAATAGTACTTACCTCCTAGGGTTGTTGTAAGAACTCAGGGAAGTGATGCACATGAACAAAGTACATAAATCAGTGCCTGTCACAGAGAAAATGCTCAATAATTGGCAATTGCTATTGTTAATGCTATTGCTGTTATTCTGATATTGTTTATTTTCCCCAGGAGTCAAGAGAACATACCTGGGTGCTTTTTTTTGCATCCCGTTATCTATCATCATTGTCCTCCGGGAATCTTCCCGAACCATCTCCAGGAGTTTCTGCAGATCTGATGGAAACATGAGAGGTCATCCTTGACCAAAGGGTGCCCTTGAGACATGACTGCTCAGGGCAGGGCCCAGCCCCCAGGCTGGGATCACCCCTGCTTTTGAGTGATTTGACTGAGGTCCAGAGGAGGTGGCTCATCATGTTTGACAGGTTGTAAATCTGACCATGACACCCCCCTGCTTAAAACCCTTCTATGACTCTCCCTTTTTCTTTTGGCAGCATCTAAATTCCTCTGCATGGCCTAGGAGGCCTTTCAGGATCTGGATGCTCTTTTTCTCTCCTGTTTCATCTCCCTTCTCTTTCTCATCTTAAACTCTACTGCACTTAGAGAAAACTGTTTCCAATTCTGAGATGAGATCATCCTGTTCAGGAAGCCCTCTCTGATCCCCATAGGTCTGAATTCTAAAACTGGTGATCCACAAGTTGAATCCAGCTTGCAAATGTGTCTTATTTGATTCAATGTGGATGCCAAGCTTTTAAAACTGGAAGGCTTCACATACAAATCCAGGCCTCCAGCTTCCTAGAAAGAAGTCTGAGGTAGGGCTACATTGCTGTCATTTCTGCTGCAGGCCAACAGTGGCCCTTAGACAGGAGTGTGCTCTCTAGCTCCACGTGCCTCTCACCACTCCTCATTGCATTAGTTGACTTTTATTTTCATACTTAGTGTTGTTGATTTTTATATACTGTAGAAATATTTTTTCATACCTGACTGTTATGTGTTGAATTGTGTCACCCCAAAAGATATAAAGTCCTAATCTCTAGTACCTCAGAACCTCAGAATGTGACTTTATTTGGAAATAGGGCTGCTGTAAATGTAATTAGTTAAGTTAAAGTAAGTTCATATTGGAGTAGGGTGGGCCTTTAATACAATATGACTGGTGTCCTTGTAATAAGAGGAGAGAAAGACACACAAGGGGAAGATGGCCATGTGATGACAGAGGCAAAATCGGAGTGATGCATCTACAAGTCAAGGAATGCCAATGGCTGCCAGCAACCACCAGAAGCTAGAAAAGGCAAGGCATGATTCTTCCCTACAGAATTTGGAGGAATAATGGCCCTGAAGACACCCTGATTTGGGGTCTCTAGCATCCAGAACTGTGAGATGACAAATTTCCATTGTTTAAAGCCATCCAGTCTGTGGTAATTGTTACACAGCCCTAGGAAACTAATACACTGACACTCTCAAAGGTTGGAAAATGAAATATATGTGGATTATATTGGAAATATATGTGGAGTATATAGTTGGAAGTATACATGGAGTATATTGGAAATATACAAGGAATATATAATTGGAAAATGAAATATACACATTTCTTGAAGTCTGTGCTTCAAGAAAAGTGGGAGAGTGGAAATAGATGGTCCTGATTTATATATATACAGTTTTCAAATACCTGGCTCCCTCACCCATTTCCACTTTCTAGCGTGGAACTTGCTTAGTACAAAACCACAGGCTTTGGGAATTCCTTTTCCTCAAGTAGCTGTCCGCAGTGCTGAAATATCAGTGAGGTTTAACTTGGTGACTGTGACTCCTCCATAGTTTCTCCCCAGATTTATGAACAAGGAGAGAGAAAAGGAGGAAAATACAAAGTCAGACATTGGAGGGTCAGAGACATACCAAGAAAAAAGGGGAGACTTTTGAGATGGTTTTTAGATAATTTCAGGAACTGTAGTGGATTGAATTATGTCCCCCCAAAACTCATTGACACTTGAATTTTGTCCCCCAAGTTTCATATATTAGAAGCTTAATCCCCACTGTAACTGTTGAGGGTGGAAAATCCTATTATGGTTACTGAAAGATAGGGCCTTGAAGAGGTGATTGGATTGTGGGACCATGCCGTGGTGAATGGGTTAAAGGTGATGGTCGGTGGCGTGATTCTGAGGGCTTTAAAAGAAGAGAGAGGGGAGTCTACTCTCTTGCTCTCTCTGCTTCCACTGTCTTGCAATGGGTCACTGGGTCTCACTGGGTCTCACTGGGTCACTGGGTCACTGTCACCACCACCAGATAGACTTTGACTTTGATCTTGCAATGTGAGAGCCCTGGGTCACTGTCACCACCACCAGAAAGTCTTTGAACTTCCCAGCTTCAGAAACTGTAAGCAATAAATTTCATTTTTCAAATTACCTAGTTCCAGGTATTTTGTTATAAGCAAAATAATACAGGACTAATACAGGAACCAAAAAAGAAACTACAATCGGCAATTACTGGAACATGAGCAACTGAAGGGAAAGTCTTAAACATGTATTCTTAGCAGTGAAACCTGTTTGCATCCAAAATAAACAAACATGCTACTTGGATGGCTCCACTGATGGTAAATAATTTTTGGTTTTTATCTATCTCAATGAAAAATATTGGTGGTATTTGCACTGTCTCAGAACAGACAGTAGAGTGGCTGATACTGGTTTCATGTGTTTTTGAAAAATCTATCACGTTTTACTTCCTCCTCTGGGATTCTTTTTTTTTTTTTATTTCTTTTTAAATTCATGGCCGCAAAACATTTAAAAAGACTAAGATCATAGAAAATATGCTCTCTCACCACAATAACAGAAGGAAATTTAGAAAATTCACAAATGTCTGGAAATTAAACAACACTCTCCTAAATAAACAATGGGTAAAAAGGAAAACCACAGGGAAATTAGAGAGTGCTTTGAGATAAAAATCAAAGCACCACATATCAAATTTATAGGATGCAGGGCTCATGCAGTGCTTAGAAGAAAATTTATACTTGTAAACACCTATATTAAAAATCAGAAAAATCTCCAATCAGTAATGTAAACTTCTACCTTAAGAAAATAGAAAAAGAAGAGCAAACTAAACCAAAAGCAAATGTAAGTAGGAAATAACAAAGATTTTAACAGAAATATATGAAATGGGGAATTAAAAATAATAGAGAAAATTAACAAAACCAAAAGTTGATTCTTTAAAAAGATCAACAAAATTTGCAAACCTTTAGATTGACCAAGAAAAAAACAGAGAAGAATGAAATTAGTAAAATCAAAAATAAAACAGGGGTATTATCACATTGTCATTATGTTTTTTTTGCAGCAGTTAAGATTTAGTTTCTTTCTCTTTCTCATTTGTATTTTTGTTCTACCAGTGGGTTTTATTCTTTCTTGTGAATTCCTGGTAGTGATTACCTTTTGTAGGATTCCAGATGCAGGACTTCCTTGAGGATTTCTTGTAGAGCTGGTCATGAAATAGTGAACTCCTGCAGTTTTTGTCTGTGTGAAAAATACACTATTTTCCCCTTGTTTCTAAAGGATAGCCTTGCTGGGTATAGTATTCCTGGCTGGCAGGTTTTTTCTTTTAGTCTTTTGAATATATCATCCCATTTTCTTCTGGCCTGTAGAGTTTCTGTTGAGAAGTCTCTGTTAGTCTTATAGGGGCTCCCTTATAAGCAACTTGACACTTCTCTTGTTTCTTTAATGATTCTCTCTTTGTCTTTGAGTTTTGTCAGTTTGACTATAATGTGTCTTGGGGAGGATCTTTTTGGGTTGAATCTGTCTGGGAATATTTGAGCCTCCAGAATCTGAAGGCCCATGTCTCTCCCTATACCTGGGAAGTTTTCTGTTATTATTTAATTTAATAGGTTTTCCATACCTTTTCCTTTCTCCTTCCCTTCTGTAACACCCATAATTTGAATGTTTGCACATGCAAGGTTATCTGGTAGGTCTCTTAGAATTTCTTCATTTTTTAAAATTCTTTTTTCCTTTTTTTTGTCTGTCTGGGTTATTTCAAAAAGACTGTTTTCAAGATCAGAAATTCTTTTGTCTGCTTAAGCTATCAGTTGTGATTTTTATTTCATTGAGTAACTCTTTCAGTTCCATGAGTTCTGCTACATTCTTTTTAAAGGTATTAATGTCTTTGTAAATTTCCTCCTTCAAATCCTGGATTTTTTTTCCTTGATTCATTATGTTGTTTAACTGAGTCTTCTTGTATCTCAGTGAGTTTTCTTAAGATTATTGCTTGGAATTCCTTTTCAATCATTTCAAGTGTTTCCTTTTCTACAGGGCCTGGTATTTGAGAATTACTGTATTTTTTTGTGGTGTCATATTTTCTTGGGTTTTCATATTTCTAGTATCTCTACATTGATGTCTGGTCATCTGGTAGAGCAGTTGCTTCTTCTATTACTCTGGAGTGGTCTTTGAGGAGAGACACATCCTCTTCTTTTTCCCGTCTCTGCTGGTGACTCTCCTTGTGTCAATGCAGTCGAGTGTCTGGCAAGGCACCTACATGGTGGCTGTGGCTACTGCTGTGGCATTGAGCTGCTTTTGTAGCAGCTGTTGCAGTGGCTGTGGTGGGCCACCTGCAAGGTAATGGTGTTTTTGGCATGCTCTCTTGCCTGCTTCTGGGCAGAGGGATCTGCCCTCAGCTCCTGCCTTGGACCCAGGCATGCTCTCTTGCTTGCTCCTGAGTGGAGGAGGCTACCCTTAGCTCTTGATCCTCTGGAATTCTGGAAGAATATTCTCTTCCCTCATCCAACAACCACACCTGGTAAGGTGTGAACTTACACAGCACACTATTCCCTTGACCTCTACCATCACACTGACTTCATGGGATGGAGATTACCTGTTCACTTGTGGGTCTTCCCCTCTAGGCTGTGAGTTCCTTGAGGTCAGGGGCCACATTGTATTTGTCTTTCTATAGATAGCACCTGGCACTGTGCTTGGCACATGGGATCTTAGCCAATAGCTGCTGAAAGAATAAGTGAACAACTAAGGAGAAAAAAGAGGGAAGGATGTTTGAGACCATGAGCTAGACTTGGGTATCAGTGAAGGATGACAATGCCAGTGCAGACACTTTTCATCTTGTTGTGGGTGCCTGTAGTCAGCTCAAGCTCAGGTCTCAAAAGCCATACCAGGAAGGGAGGCCTGATGCCCAGGGCTTCCCAAGACCATTTCTATCCATCCTTGTTTATGAATGCAATCATTGGGTGCTAGGGAAAGAGCACCTTTCCTTAGTGACTTTGGAGCCATGTAGGCTGTGATAAATGTCAATATTTAGTCATTTCACACCCTACCTCCTCATTCTCAAGTAGTTTATCTTCCTAGTAATTTGTGGGCATGATCCCATTTGACCTGAATCTGACCTTCATGTTGGTCTTGGCATATCAACTCCCCTACTGCCACACATCACAGGATCCTCAGGGTGTGTCCAGAAGTCTATTAGTGAGGGGGCTGTGGCTGTTTTCACTACTTTCTTCCCTCCTCCTGGGAACCAAGCAGCAACATCTGACTGCTCCTTCATTGCTTTCCCCATCTATAAGCAAACCAGCCTAGGGATGGGTGGATATCAGCAAATGACCCCTGTGACCTGCCACATTGGCAGCCCTCCTAGAGAATCATGTATAAAGCTCCACACTCATCTAATTCACCACAGATTGTTTTTTCTGCTTGCCAAATATCTCTAGGTAGGAAAGGTGCCCACCAACGTGAAGCTCCATCCATCATGTAGCTGATGTTGGATATGTGTGAAATAGAACAAAGCCTTGGGACTCCTCAAGGTTATCTGGAATAAAGGATTTTTTTTGGAAAGGGTGCAGGTGGTACAAAATGGAGTTTCCTTGAGGAAGACAGTCTTGTGATGGATGTCCATACTTAGAGGAACCTTCTCAGTTCTCAGGGCTGTGGAAATGTCATTATCCATGGCTCAGAGATAATGTCATCCTGTGTTCTCAAATGCCAAATCATCTCTCCAGAGAAAAAAATTCTGGCTTTCTTACTCCACCTTCCATCCCCAGCCTATCTGAAACTTTCACCATTGAATGGCTAAATCCATTTCTTCTTATTTTGCGGGGAAAATAAAGGATGTCTCTTTGTCGTACAGGGCTGGTTAGAGGGGGAACATTAGATAGCATAGGATCCATGTTTTGAGTTGCTATTGAAGTGAGTTTCTTCTCTAATAGTTTCAAGACTTGGAGCTTCAAGACCAACATAAAGAATGAGCCGGGCTTTGGTTTCATGAGAATCCCCATGATATTGATTTGGGGAGGGGATCAGTCTACAGAAAGGCTTTGGCAGCCCTCCTAGAGAATCATGTATAAAGCTCCACACTCATCTAATTCACCACAGATTGGTTTTTCTGCTTGCCAAATGTCTCTAGGTAGGAAAGGTGCCCACCAACGTGAAGCTCCATCCATCATGTAGCTGATGTTGGATATGTGTGAAATAGAACAAAGCCTTGGGACTCCTCAAGGTTATCTGGAATAAAGGATTTTTTTTGGAAAGGGTGCAGGTGGTACAAAATGGAGTTTCCTTGAGGAAGACAGTCTTGTGATGGATGTCCATACTTAGAGGAACCTTCTCAGTTCTCAGGGCTGTGGAAATGTCATTATCCATGGCTCAGAGATAATGTCATCCTGTGTTCTCAAATGCCAAATGATCTCTCCAGAGAAAAAAAAATTCTGGCTTTCTTACTCCACCTTCCATCCCCAGCCTATCTAAAACTTTCACCATTGAATGGCTAAATCCATTTCTTCTTATTTTGCGGGGAAAATAAAGGATGTCTCTTTGTTGTACAGGGCTGGTTAGAGGGGGAACATTAGATAGCATAGAATCCATGTTTTGAGTTGCTATTGAAGTGAGTTTCTTCTCTAATAGTTTCAAGACTTGGAGCTTCAAGACCAACATAAAGAATGAGCGGGGCTTTGGTTTCATGAGAATCCCCATGACATTGATTTGGGGAGGGGATCAGTCTACAGAAAGGCCATGACCTGCTGTCTCCAGTGATTTGCATCTGCAAAGACTTTGTTATACAGCCAGCCCTGGA
>NW_007746403.1:0-13521 GCF_000696425.1 Galeopterus variegatus | reverse complement strand
AAAAAAAAAAATCTAACCTCCATACATAGCATTCTTTTGGGGGGGGGGAATGGTGGGGGGTTGGCTGGCGAGTATAGGGATCTAAGCCTTTGACCTTGGTGTTTTAACACTGCATACCATTCTTATACCTAATAAATATTTAATAATATTAACAAATATCCCAGTCAGGGAAATTTTTTTTTTTTTTTGTCCTTTTTGAGACCAGCCGCCCAGCGCTCAGCCAGTGAGCGCACCACCGGCCATCCCTATATAGGATCCGAACCCGCAGCGGGAGCGCTGCTGCGTTCCCAGCACCGCACTCTACCGAGTGCGCCACGGGCTTGGCCCCCAGTCAGGGAAATTTGTTTTTAGCACCCCATAGGCCATCTTTACCCTTAGACAATGGTTCTCTACCTTGCCTACACTTTGGGATTATCTAAGATGCTTTTACAAGATTATAATTCCCTGTTCCCATAGCAGACAAATTGAACCTGAATGTAGTGTTATTTTTAAAGTTGCTCAGATGATTTTGATGCACAGAAAAAGTTGAAAGCTATTCGAAGATCTCTGTGGCTGAAAGCTATAGTTGAAGAGTAGTTGCTAAGGGGAGGTATAGATCTGATCACTTTGAGTTTCAAAAAGAATGTAAAGTGGAACTAAGTGCTTATTTCTGTCTGATACATATTAATACTCATATTATGGATATATTTTCTTCATTAAAATAGAAAATTCAGAGTGTAGGCTAGTAAACTTGGAATTTTTTTTTTTTAGGCTGCTGAGAAACTAGGTGAAACTGAGAAACTTAGTATAATGATTGAAGAATGTGGAGGCTTGGACAAAATTGAAGCTCTACAAAACCATGAAAATGAGTCTGTATACAAGGCTTCATTAAACTTGATTGAGAAGTATTTCTCTGTAGAGGTGAGTAATGGATGGTGATATTAACAGCAACTTGGAAAACACACATGTAAGGTCAAATGCAAAAGGTTTTTTTCCATCTTTTTTTTTTCCCCTAATATTTTTAAAAATGGGCCCTGTACCCTTGTTAAACTATAGCAAAATGTCAGTGTACGTAGGACATGATGTACTTATTTGTTCCTCTAATGTGTGGCTTGATGATAATACAGATCTTTTTAACCTGCGATTTTAGAAGTCACCAGTTTACTTTTAAATGAACAGCCTTGGGAATCTTAGAGTATCTTGAATAAGTCTGTGGATGTCATTGTAGGAGTTGATGGAGAGGTGGGCAGCCCCACGACCAAACTCTGGGCTTAGTAAACAGTCTTTTCCTTTGCCAACTGAAAAGTGATAGATGTAGAAGAAAAATCTCAACTTATTTTTCTGTTACTGTAGTAGCATTCCTTAATTCAGGCATTCACAAACTCGCCAAGTTTCAGCAAGCCCTCCCTCCCTATGTCAAATAGTAGAATACGGTATAAGATTAAAGATGAAATATACAAATGAAGACCTTAAGAGTAAATATAGACTTCTAGGCAGGCTGCTATTTAGAAATGTGCCATATTTATGGAATTATATTATTGTTTTTAAATATTTTTAGGAAGAGGAAGATCAAAATGTGCCAGAAACTACCTCTGAAGGCTATACCTTCCAAGTTCAGGATGGGACTCCTGGGACCTTTAACTTTTAGATTGCACAGCTGAGGCATAAAGTTTGTTGTGTACTATGTTTAGTATAAGTTTGTCTTTACTGTTTCTCTAAGAACTCTTTTTAAATGTGGTTTGTTATTGTAGCACTTTTTACAATGAAACTATACTTGACTTGAACAGTTCCAGACTGTACATACTGTATGAAGCTTGGCCTCCGAATGGTTTCCTATTTCTGTGTGGAATTTCATATCTAGTAGTGTCCTGTAAATAAAGATTAAATTCCATCCTTTACTTCACCATGTCTATGTGTTACTTTCTAATTTGGGGCTCGTTAGTGTTGCAAATGAAGGGTAATCCAACCAAACAGATGGGACTAACCAGTGGTAGTCCTGATTGCCGATATCATTTGATGTAATGTTTGTGATGTAATCAAGGATACAGGGGTGATAACATTTTTCCTGCCTGATTCTGAGTCTCCTGGCTTTGGTCTAGGCTGCTTCTCCTCTTGATGATAGTGGCTATTGGCACTTAGAGACTTAACATCTCTTTACACCAGCCAGAAAACATTTCAGAAGTTTTCATAGAATGAATAAAATTTCCCAGAAACCTTCAGCCATTGTCTCAAGTCTCACTGGCCAGGGAGATTGGATGCAAATCTTAAATTTAATTGCAAATCTTCTGGAGCTACAAGTGGAATTCATTCCTCCTAAACTTCAAGGCCGAAAGTGGTTCCAAGGTGAAACCTGACTGCATGTCAGCATCACCCACAAAAGTTTACCCAGAAATTCTGTTTAATTGGTGAGAGGTGGAGGTCCAAGTGTTACATCTTCTTTTCTAAATGTAATTCCTGGGTGCTCTTGTGCAGTGTGGCCTGATAGCCACTGCTCTAAGGAATAGCTGTTCTTAAGAACAGGAATAAGAATTCTGTTCTTAGGGCCGGCCCGGTGGCGCACTGGATAGTGCACCGCTTGGGAGCGCGGCGGCACTCCGGCCGAGGGTTCGGATCCCACATACAGACCGGTTCCCGCTCACTGGCTGAGCGAGGTGCGGGCGTGACACCGAGGGTTGCGATCCCGTTGCCGGTCCGGTGCGGGCGCAACACCGAGGGTTGCAGTCCCGTTGCCGGTCTGGTCTGGTACGGGCACGACACTGAGGGTTGCGATCCGTTGCCGGGCGTGAAAAAAGACAAAAAGGAAAAAAAAAAAAAGAATTCTGTTCTTAGCGGGAACAGGAAATGGATTCTAAGAAGAAACCACAAAGTGTTAACTATAGTACCTTGTACATCTTAGGAAAAATAAAATGGACCTTAACTTTAAAGGACTACCACCAGTTTCTGCTCATTTGATTAGTGGGAAAGTAACAAGCCAAGCTTCCACCACTCAAATCTGACTTTGGAAATCTGACAGCTTTGATTGCTTTTTTTCCGCATAGAAGGTAAAAAGCTATGGTGGTAGAGGTGGGGATGTGGGGGTAAGGGTAAAGTTGAAAGTGGTTTATGACATTTTTAAGAGCTACTGTATCCCATAAAATAAGACATTATTTCAAGGCAGTAGTACAATGCATTTACCTTCTCTTGACTACAAACATAAGGATTTTCTTCCCTCAGTTCAACAACGTGCACATAAAATGCAGTTTGCCTGTTGCAGATAACAGGATTTTAAAGTTCCCATCATGGAACAGTGTTTAGTGCTTATCTTGTTGGGTGCAGAACTAGAGAACACTGGCTCATGCTTAGTTGAAGCACTTCCCACAGCTAATGTGGGGAACACGAAACCTCGTGGTCCTTACAAATGTAGGGCATTTTGCATGGAGACCTTGGTCACTTTCTCAGCTGTTTGTGTACAAAGGCTCCTATAAAAGGGAGGTGGAAGAGAAGTAACAAAACTGTGGCTCTACAGACTGCCCTCTCCCACCTACTTCTTGCTCCTCTCTTCCTTTCCCCAGCTTGAGTCCCTTTTGGATACCAGATCCAGAAGTCTTCAGTTTGAGAAAAGATAATATAGAAGTAAAACTTGACACCCTAGGTTTTTGCTTTAAGATAGGGGGAGCTTAATGGCTTCAGAGGGACTAGTGTAATAGACATGTTGATAAAAAGTGTGAGGTCTGGACTGTTAAAGGCATGACCCAATAGTGAGGTAATGGACAGGAGATAGCTGATTTCCAAAAATACATTTTTCATATTTTAGATAAAATTCTTACTAGTGTGCTAGTTTTCTTGGAGTTGTTAGAATCCATACAGGTATTTGGATGTTTTTATTTAACTTATCTGTGGGTAAAATTTTGTATCTTTGAGGATGACTTTTAATAACCAGTTGGATTTTATTATTTTTATTTGTATTTTTACTTTTTTGAGGGCTGGCCAGTAGAGAGATAACTAGCTTGATTTTTAAAAGTCATGATAAAAACACTATATGGCCACCAACTTTTCCCTCTTTCATAAAGTAATAATGTCTAAATTGCTGGTGATTTTATTTTGTTTTTTTGGCACAGGCCGGTGTGGCTAGTAATTTATTAATGCACCAAAATTTTTAGCTTCCCAGCAGTCTTAAATCTCACTTGACTCATTTAAGACTAATAAATTATTCATCTTAGCCTGTACCTGTTTCATATTTATGTTTGTTGTGGTAGGTAAGTGAGGGTGGGAAGGTAACATTTCTAATTTCACGAGGCAATCATCAAAGTAAAAACTGCTAACGTATTTTGCTTGTTGCACTAATCTTTAGAGGGTAACACTATCACTAAATGATTGAACATCAGTATTGATTTTTTAAATTGCTACATTGTATCTTGGCTTTAGTTGTATCAAGCTACTTGACTGTTTTCGAGCAAAGTGAAATAAACATTCTATATTTTAAGGTTGTTTTTTTTCCCCTCAACCTTTCTGTGGCGGCATCATCACTGAAAGGTTAAGAACTTGGGATAATTTCTTGTTATTGTAAATCCTCATTGTTAAATAAGATTTTTGCTTCAGCATTTGGCCTCTTTAATTGCTCCTTTTTTTTTTTTTTTTTAAAGCTTGTCAGAACCAGGTCAATTAAAACTAAAATTGTGTTCACCAAAGAGGTGTGTTGCTTTCCATGCTATCAATAGCAGTGAGGGCAAAATCTTCAGTTTTGTTAGTATGGGCAGTTGGAAACCTTGACACAGGACCCAAGTTCAGAAGGCCATTAGGGAAGTGCAGCTGGCTTCTCCTTACCTCCCTCCTCTTGCTGAAGCTTGCCAAAACCAGCAGACTGATTTGGAAACCCTTGAAACATGTCATTAATGGTGCTTTCTTTTGAGATTGGGCTGTTGACCTAATTTGTGATGAACAAATCCTGGCCAAATCATGAAGTACCCCCACCCCCAAGGGAAAGTGTTAGTGAAAAGTGTTTTACCAACATTAAGGACTTAAGTTTCATAACCCCATCTAATAAAGATGATAAAAAACACCCAAGCTATCAAGTAGGGTTTTTTGAGGGCAGAAGTGCAATTTCATTTTGAGCATTTGTATGTTGAATGGCATGTTGCTGGCATAGTTTGAAAGCATAATTCTGGTGTCTCTAAACGCCCAGTTTCTCCTAAATGCTTGGGACAGTTTCATAACACTGTGTGGGAGTTGCATGCACCAAACCCTTTTAAATTGATCAGTTCATGCATTCTTCCAAGGCTTTTTACAATCATAAATTGTAGTTCTGGGAGATGGTGTGGTGCAGTGGAATGGGCTAGTATTTAGAAGCCAGATCTGCCTGAGTTCAAATTTTGCCTCTTCCATATGTCAGTGAATGATTTTGGGGCAGTTAAAGCAGCATAGTCCCTGGCGTGAAAGAAAGTACAGACACTGATACTTATTTCTACCTAATACAAATATCCCGGGTAAGTATTACAGCTATTCCCTACCTTTTAACAACAAAGATGTCTTTTAGTTCTTCCATAAACCCCTGTTTTAATACACATTATCGACTAGGCTAAGTCTATTACTCTTCCTTTTTTTTTTTCTTATCAATCACAGATGAAAATTAACATGAGATCACCACACTAGATTGTTTCCACTCTCAATGATAGGATTCTACCTAAAAGTGGGATGTTTTGTCAGCCTTTTAGGGCTTTTAGAGGCTTGACAAAGCTTTCTGAGCAGCAGCACTGGCCTAAGGAAGGCCTACCATGACGTTCGTGGAGCAGCTGTCCCAGTGAGAGTGTTCTCTTCCTGCAGCCCCTGTTTCCCTTTCTCTTAAATCTATTGGACGGAATAATTAGAGCATTTCCTCATCTACCTTCTTACTGGCCCTGAGAACAGTCATCTGAGCCACCCAAGTCCAACTTGGCAATGGTTTGCTTAGAAGCTTGTCAGTATAAACAACTGATAGACCCTTATTTATTAGTGTTATGAAACTCCTTGAATGAACAAATGCTCAACTGTTAAGACAATAACAGGGCTGGTCGGTTAGCACAGTTGGTTAGAGCACAGCCTTACAATACCAAAGTCATGGGTTCAGATCCCTGTACTAGCCAGCTGCCAAAAAAAAAGGACAGCAACAAAGTTGTATCTTCTACTCTTAAGAAGCTTTCGGGCCGGCCCGGTGGCGCACTGAATAGTGCGCCGCTTGGGAAGCGCGGCGGCGCTCCCGCCCGAGGGTTCGGATCCCACATACAGACCGGTTCCCGCTCACTGGCTGAGCGAGGCGCGGGAGCGACACCGAGGGTTGCAGTCCCGTTGCCAGTCCCCGGTCCGGTACGGGGGCAACACTGAGGGTTGCGATCCGTTGCCGGACACGGAAAAAGACAAAAGACAAAAAAAAAAAAAGAAGCTTTTATGTTTAGAGCTCAAACAAGTTTAGGCAGAAATATTGGAAACTTATCCATGAAAACAAGGGAATATGAGGAAGGATTAGTTGAAAAGGTATAATACACAGAAGGCAGCTCCTGATTGTAGAAGCAAAAAATACATATTACGTTTTAGCAAATCTGTTGGAATATAGGAGAAATGTAGAAAAACATGTAGAAATGAGAACACCTTTTTTGTCCTTTTGGCTTAGACCAAAGTTTTAGGTGACCAATGACTGTAACCCCACTTTATTCTTGCCCCATCTCTCACATCAGTCACTCTGTGATCATTAACTTAGTGAGCAGGAAGCTTATTCTTCTTCTTTTTTCCTTCTTTCCTTCCTTCCTTTCTTGCAGCTTTTAAAAATAACTTTTCTTAGTTACAGAAGTAATACTAATTTTAGAAAATTTGAAAAACACAATATCACAGAGATTAAAATAACCTAACAGTTGGTTAGAACATGGTACTGATAACACCAAGGTTCAGGGTTTGATCCCTGTACTGGCCAGCCACCAAAAAACCCCCAAACAAAATAACAAAAACCCCAAAATCCCATCATTGAATTGTACATTTTGGCATGGATAGTGCTATGGGTTAAAAGTGTCCCTCAAAAGTTCAAGTATTGGAGGGGCCAGCCTGTGGCTCACTTGGGAGAGTGTGGTGCTGATAACACCAAGGCCACAGGTTCGGATCCCATATAGGGATGGCCGGTTCGCTTACTGGGTGAGTGTGGTGCTGACAACACCAAGTCAAGGGTTAAGATCCCCTTACCAGTCATCTTTTAAAAAAAAAAGTTCAAGTATTGGAAACTTAATCTTTATTTTAACAGTGTTAAGAGGGTGGGAAATCCTATTATGATAATTGAAAGGTGGGGCCTTTAAGTGGTGATTAGATTGTGAGGACTGTACCCTCCTGAATGGATTAATCCATTGATGGTTTAATGAGTGCTAACGGGGCATAGTTCTGATGGCTTTAACAGGAGAGCAAGTGAGCAGGTTAGCTCTCTCTTACTCAGCCCATTCTTGCCATGAGACCCTCTGTGTCCTTGTAGAAGAAGGCACTCACCAGGTGTGTTCCCTGCACCTTGGACTTCCCAGCCTCCAAATTGTAAGAAATAAATTTCATTTCTTTATAAATTACCCAGTGTCAGGTATTCTGTTATAAGCAATAGAAACTAATACAGATGGGAATTCTTAACCTGAGTAACCTGAGATCCAGGATAGGTTATGGGGCCACTGAACCTCTGAAATTGTATACAAAGTTTACTGTTAAATACGCTCCTGTGCTCTTCTAAGAAAGTGGCTCATACATAGCCTGGTGAAAATTAGGTTCTCAAAGGTAGAGCTACCTTTAAAATACTACAAGCTTCAGGTGTAGATCCTTTCACTTTCTACATATTTGTAATATGATTTTTCTTTAATGTCACCATTTGAGTTGGCTTCATGTGGTAGGTTAAGACTTTCCACCAATGAATTTAGCTGTAATTTGACTAAAGAGCTCTAGCTGAACAGGAGTTTTAACCACTGTCCCTGAAAGATGGCACGTGGCTGACGTTCATTCCAAAAAGTATGATGAAACACGCTAAAAATCTGTCCCCAGAAAGAGAAGACAGCAGGGGTTTGTACCCGTATTTCTCTCCATCCTCGAGTCCGTTTTCCCTGAAGTCCCCTGAGGGTGGGCAGTAACAACGGGACACGTTTGGCTTTCATCCTCCCCCTGACAGCCAGGTCTGACAGGTAAGGCCCACACTTCCTAAGTGTCGGATTGGAGCTCTGCGCCGCAGGAGGAATGGCTGGTAACTGTGGTTAGGAGGCCCGGACTCTGCAAGGCCTTTGCCAGCATAATCAGATCTGTCCTTGTCCTCAGCAACAGGAACCTTTCAAGGCTTTGCTCTCTGCTCTGGAGGTAACAGTCGCCATTTTCCTCTGTTGTTTCTGCTGTTGTGATCATACGTGCCCTTCTCACAGGAGACCTGAGGAATTTGCCAGCCCAAGTCACAGCTGCCTTACAGATGGCTCCACTCCCATGACCCCTCAACATCCCCACACGGATTCGCTTGGGAGGTTCACACTTGGCTTGCAGGGACCCCCGCCCTGGGAGATTTATGCACAGGCCTTGGAGAGAACAAATCTGTAGAGGTGGGATGGGGCCAAGCAGTTTCCTTTTGTTGCATGTTCTAGAATTCTGCCTAAAACAGAAGAGGTTGACCTCATTCTTACCCCACCCTGAGATTAAGTGAGAATAACTAGATAATTACTCAGCTATCACTGACATTGCTAAATTACCTTGCAAAGAACTTAATTCTTTCTCGGTTTCTGCCTCTCTTTCTCTATGTTTCCCTCTCTCTTTTTTCCATATGTGTGTTTGTATTTATACGTACTTCAAAAAAACTTTTTGAGGGTATTTCAAAAAGTTTGTGGAAAAATAGAATTAAAAGATAATACAAATCTTTCCATGAACGTTTGGAAGTACGCTTGTATATGTTAATGTATATATACATATATATCAGTAGAGAATTCTTCATGTATATGTACATAACAAGAATTCTCTTCCAGGGTGTGTTCTTTACAACACCGAGTTGGACATCAGGATGATCTAAGAAGACTGTATTCTCCAGTTCCCAGAGTGAAAGTATCCAGCCCCTTCAGGTAGAAATGGGCAGCAGAGCTCAAATAGTTTCTTGTTGCAAAGAAATTCTTCGGCGTCCATTTCCTGGAGCTAATAATGTAGAGAATGCTAGCAGGTTTCTAACATACTTCAGCTGTTCAGGAAATGCTTTAAATAATTTCCTGCTCTAGAGAATAGGAGGAGGGCCAGAAAGTTGGAAAGTATTTCTCTCTTTCTTTATGGTTTCAAATGCAGCTCACAAGGACCCTTTGATATTCACATACACTCTCCCGTGAGCTCTTTTCTGGCTCTACCAGCCTTTTTATGCGGGAATGTTCTTTTTCAGAGTGTGGGAGAATCCTAGTAACTTGGACTTCCCATAGTATCCTGGCCTAGGCTTCCTAAGGAACTTTACAAACATGAGCTAATTAAGCTTGGAAAGCCCCATGAGAGTCCTCCCAGCCATTTTTGAAATGCAGCCAGCTCTGAGGTGGACCAGCCGCTGTTTCTGCCCTGCACAGCAACAATTCACACAGTGGAGAGGAAGGGAAGCTGACTGCCTAAGAAGAAGCAAGTCAGGCAACACGTAATTAATTGCCTCCTTGCTTCGCTTCAGCCTAACAGTGGGGCTCAGATCCTGGAATTTTAACTGGGTCATTTAGGCCTTTGTGTAAAATTTCAGGTAATGGCAAAAAAATGAATGAGTCTCAGATTTTACTTTTATCTAAAGTGGTGGTTCTCCTTTGAGGGAGATTTTGTCCCCCAACGGGACATTTGACAAAGTCTAGAGACATTTTGGATTGTCACATCTGGGGGAGGGGAAGCTACTGTTAGCTAGTGGGTAGAGACCATGGATGCTGCTAAACATCCCATAATGCACAGAGCAGCCCCCACAATAAAGAATTATCTAATCCCAAATGCCAATAGTGTGGAGGTTGAAACATCTTGGTTTAAAGGTTCAAAGTGATTCAGTGTTGGCTTGTGTTCCCTCTCCTAGCCCCAAATCTTACGTTTTTGACATTCTAGCCTGTTCAGATCTAGGATCGAAGCTCATAGTAGCACCCTGAGCCTCTTGTGGTTCCTGGGCTCAGTCCTACTGTCGATGCCTTTGTGGGGCATGCCCTTCTCCTAAGCCCCAGGGTGATGAATAAGCCTCTAACCACACCATGTGTTCCTGGGACTCGGATGCCTTGTGTGTCTTGCGAGTGGCCTTTCTGGAAAAGGAACCACTTGCATAGTTCCTGGTTGGGCCTTGGAGATTTGAGGTCCTGGTCTCCCTGCAGTGAACAGAGCCGGGTATTCACGTTTCTCCGACAGAGCCTATTCAGAGAGCAGCTATTTATTTCCTTCCTCCTCAAGGCCCAACTGCCAGGGATACCCCAGGCTTCAGCAAGAGGCAGCCGCAGGGATATTTGGCCAATAGAAAGGTGCCAGGGAATTTCATTTCAACCATTCCTTCTGCAAACTTGAAACCTGTCTACTCTAGAAAATCCAGGACAACATCACCACACCCAGGGAGCCTCCTGGACACCCCCACGTGGTCCCTTCCTCTTCTCTGCTTCCCTTTTTGGGTCCATGTCTTGGTGCCCTCTGGGTTCACCAAGGGCTCGTGCTGCTGGTGGGCGTTTAAAGGGGAAAATCCACCCGGATCCCACCTAGTCAGTGCTCTGGATGCCTAGAACTTGCTCTGAAAGCCAGCTGGTCTATGGTTCCTGGGAGAGGGAACTCTTTCCTGGGTGGCTGTCCTGCGACTCCAGGGCCAGTGACATGACAACTATATTTGGCTGTTAGAGCTGCTATAACAAAGAACCACAAACTGCGTGGATCAAACAATAGAAATGTACGTTTCCCAGTTCTGGAGGCTGCAAGTCTGACACTGAGATGTCGGCAGGTTGGTTCCTTCTGTGGCCTGTGAGGGAAGGATCTGTTCCAGGCTGCTCTTCTGGCTGTTTTTCTCTCTGTGTCTTTTCACATTGTCTTCCCTCTGTATCTGTCTCCATTTAATTTCCCTTTTTTTCTTTTTTTGGTAGCTGGCTAGTCAGGGGATTCTAATCCTTGACCTTAGTGTTATTAACACCCCACTCTAACCAACTGAGCCAGCCAGCCAGCCAAATTCCCCTTCTTTATAACGATACCAGTCGTTGGATTAGAGCCCATGCTAATGACTCCATTTTACATTATCTTTTATTTCTTTTTAAAAGATGACCAGTGAGGGGATCTTAACTCTTGATTTGGCCATCCCTATATGGGATCTGAACATGTGGCCTTGGTGTCATCAGCACCACACTCTCCTGAGTGAGCCACAAGCTGGCTCCTAATGACTCCATTTGAACTTACCTCCGTAAAGACCCTATTTTCAATTATGGTCACAGTCTGAAGTACTGGAGGTTAGGGCTACAACATATTGTTTTGGGGGTGGACAATAACTAAATGCAATCCATTATTCAGGACTGGATTCTTCTTCTTCTTCTTCTTCTTTTTTTTTTTTAAAGATGAGCGGTAAGGGGATCTTAACCCTTGACTTGGTGTTGTCAGCACCACGCTCTCCCAAGTGAGCTAACCGGCCATCCCTATATAGGGATCTGAACCCGTGTCCTTGGTGTTATCAGCACCGCACTCTCCCAAGTGAGCCACGGGCCGGCCCAGGACTGGATTCTTAATTGGAAAAAAAAACTCACATTAAGAGGTCATTGGAGCTATTAGCAAAATTTACATATGGACTCTATATTAGATAATACTGTATCAATGTTAAATTTCTTGAATATGGAAATGATTCTGTAGTTACATAGAAAAATCTTCTTGCCCTTAGGAGATAATATGCAAGTGTTTAGGAATAAAGGGATATGGGACTTACATTCATAGTTTGGTAAAAATTAAGTAAAAAATATGTGTGTATATATATGTATATATATATAGAGAGAGAGAAGCCAAGGAACCAATGTTGCAAAATGTTCTTTGTATTATTCTTTTCAGTTTAAAATTAGTTCAAGATTAACTTTTCTTTTATTTATTTATTTATTTATTTATTTATTTATTTATTTATTTATTTATTTTGTCTTTTGTCTTTTTTTGTGTCCAGCAATGGATTGCAACCCTCAGTGTTGCCCCCGTACCGGACCGGGGACCGGCAATGGGATCGCAACCCTCGGCGTTGCTCCCGCGCCTCGCTCAGCCAGTGAGCGGGAACCGGTCTATATGTGGGATCCGAACCCTCGGGCGGGAGCGCCGCCGTGCTTCCCAAGCGGCACACTATCCAGTGCGCCACCGGGCCGGCCCGTATTTTATTTATTTTTTTATTTTTATTTTTTTTTTGTCTTTTTTTCATGTCCGGCAACAGACCGCAACCCTCAATGTCACGCCTGTACCGGACCGGGACCGGCAACGGGATCGCAACCCTCGGTGTTGCTCCCACGCCTCGCTCAGCCAGTGAGTGGGAACCGGTCTGTATGTGGGATCCGAACCCTCAGCGGGAGCGCCGCTGCACTTCCCAAGCAGCGCACTGTAGCAGTGCGCCACCAGGCCGGCCCTCAAGATTAACTTTTTAAAAACCAGCACGAGAGCTGTGTAGTTGCCATTCTTTGTGGGAGTAGGTCCTTTCTTTCCCTGCTCTTTGCAGGTAGAATTTAAGAAGAGAACATCAGTACTCAACCAGGAAGCTCATATGTTTGCTTCTGAAAGTGAAGAATTCCTGTCCTGCTGGGCTTTCCTATGTCACTGCAAAGCCTTAACGGAGTGCCTGTGGGTAGTCACAGCTCTGAGGTTGGCCAGGCTGGAATCAGGCAGGCTCTTCCATGGCCTGGCCTTGTTGAAGGCCAAGGCACATGCACTGGGAATCTTCCACAGCCTGGGTTCCTGACCCGTCAGGACCGACTCCCCATGCTGTGGTGTTTCGGATATTCCACTGGGTCAGTGTGACACCCCCCACCTACCTCCAGGTGACAGTGACATGCACAGCAAATCCAGCAAACACTCTATGAAGAGTGGCAGGCCTCTTCCTAAGGGCAGTAGGCAATGGGGTGGCCTTAATTCTTTGGGTAACCTTCCTGCAGTAGTGCCTGCAGGCTTCATTCATTCTGTAATCTGAGCCAGGAGCATCTGGGAATCACAAATGGTCACTGTCAGTGGGTAGACTCACAGGTCGGTTCAGGAGTGCTTATTTGCAAGATAGCTTTGGGGGAAGCCCAAGTGTCAGGCATGGTTTCTTCCCTAGGGGAAGCTTCTAGAAGCTACAAAGGCTCCTTCAGTTCCCTTGTGTCCTCTCCCTCCCCACAACTGGCAGAGCCGTGTCTGGGGCTCAGCCTTCCTGGCACACTCCCAACTGAGGTGGAGTCTGGGTTGCTCCAGTCACCTGTCCTGGCCTGGCTCCCTGGATCAATGACACTGCAGTCCAGGATGCAGCATGGAGGAGTTGGGGGACAAGTATGGACCAGGATGCAGAAAGTAGAGGCAGTGAGCCTGAGGTGCGCCTGGGAGAAAGAAGAATGTGAAACCAATTTACCTTTTTTTTTTTTTTTTTAAAAAAAA
>NW_007746402.1:12980-13522 GCF_000696425.1 Galeopterus variegatus | reverse complement strand
GAACCCTCGGCGGGAGCGCCACCACACTCCCAAGCAGTGCACTGTAGCAGTGCGCCACCGGCCAGCCCCTCACATGGGCAGTTCTATATGACCTGTTCCTGGGAGAAGAGCAGCAGAGGCCCACTTATCAAATGATGTTCAACAATCCTCCAAGCAATTGCCTGGGAGATGGAGCAAAAAATGAGGGGCAAATTGTACAAATAAGAGAATGATTGCCCTTATTTGTATAAGTTATCCTCAAGAGTCTGCAATTTAAAAGGAATACTTGAACCATTTTGGCAACTTGTGTGACATTTTCCTGAACTATTTCTAGGATGCTGATATCTCCTTAACAGCTACTACTTTCTATACTGTTATTTCATTGAATATATTCTCAATGCCTTTTCCTTTCTCCTCCCCCTCCAGAACACCCATGACTCAGAGGTGTGCGCACCTAAGGTTGTCTGCTAGCTCTCTTAGATTTTCCTCATTTTATTTTTATTCTCTCTCTCTCTCTCTCTCTCTCTCTCTCTCTCTCTCTCTGCTTGGGTTATTTTGAAAAG
>NW_007746402.1:10319-11508 GCF_000696425.1 Galeopterus variegatus | reverse complement strand
CTCCCGTGTAGGGAGAAGGGCCATGGCTCTGGAACTAGACAATGGCACAGGCAACCACAGCAGTGGTGGGGGCAGGCTGGGAAGGGGCAGGAGGAGGGTTACCACTGTGAAGTGCTCACAGCAGAGCAGATTCTTTCCTCTGCAAGGGAGATTTCCTCCTGGCTGATCCTGGTGTTGGAGACATGGTGGTGGCTGAAACCATCTGCCTTTTCCTCCTCTACTGCACCCTGCTTGGTTTTCACACTCCACAGGGTCCTCACCAGGCTCCCACTGCCCTCCCATGCTCTCCCACCAACACTCTCCTCTGTACTTAGCTTTCTATTCCTTGCTCTGGTCACTTTCTGTGGCAGGACTGCACACTCGGCACCTCTAGTCTGTCATCATGCCCCACCCCTCCTAGGTACATTTAGATACACAAATACTTACCATTGTTACAACTGCCTACAGGATTCAGTACAGTAACATGCTGTACAGGTTTGTAGCCTAGAAGCCATAGGCTACACCCTATAGCCTAGGTGTGTGGTAGGCTACACCATCTAGGTTTGTGTAAGTACACTCTGCTATGTTCACACAACAATGAAATCAGCTAATGACACATTTCTCAGAACACACCCCCATTATTAAGCAATGCATGACTGTAAACTATGTAAAACATCAGGGGTGCTACAGAGAAAAATGAAGCAGGGAAGAAAAACAGAAAATGTCAGGAATGCACTTTTATGTGGAGTGGTCAGGAAGGTGGCCAAGAAGTGACATTTGAGCAAAGACCTGAAGGAAGTATAAGTGAGCAAGCCAGGAGGGAATCTGGTGGAGGCACCTTGGAGGCAGAGAGAGCAGCCAGCAAGGCCAAAACCGTGAGGCAGGAGCAGGTCTGAAGTACAGGAGGGACAGGGAGGGGGCCAGCGTGGCTGATGTAAGTAACAGCACTGACAAGCCAGGGTGGGAGACTGAGTGTGTTCAGCCGTGTAGGCGACTTCAGGATCTTTCATTTTGATTTCACTCTCTAAGCACTGCACGAGCCCTGCATCCTGTAAATGCTGATAGGTTGCACTTTGATCTTTATCTCAAAGTACTCTCTAATTTCCCTGTGATTTTCCTTTTTACCCATTGTTTATTTAGGAGAGTGTATTTAATTTCCACACATTTGTGAATTTTCTAAACTTCCTTCTGTTATTGTGGTCAGAGAACA
>NW_007746402.1:8212-9374 GCF_000696425.1 Galeopterus variegatus | reverse complement strand
AAAAAAAAGACTTGTTTTGTGGACAATATATTTTTTTTAATTATAAATATAAAGAGGGGGGGAAAAGAACTTTAGTTTTGACTCCGAGTACCATGGAAAACCATCAGAAGGTTTTGAGCAGAGGAATCTCATGATCTGACCTTTTATTCACACGCCCTGAAACAACACATTTCTTTGGCCCTATCACCATTTCTACCTATGGTGTTACTGGGTGTTGAGAACAGTTTACTCTTCAGTGTACGGTAGCCAAATTGAATTTGTTCTTATTCAAGACTGGATAGGGCCTGGCTAATACAGCTCCCCAAAATTCAAGTTTTTCATACATCTGCTTTTCTTTTTTAACAGCTTCAATTGAAATATAATTCATATACCATAAAATTCACCCTTTTAAAGTTTACGGTTCACTGGTTTTTAGTATATTTACAGACTAGTGCTATCATCACCACAGTCTATTTTAGAACATTTTCATCATCCGAGAAAGAAACTCTGAACCCATTAGCAGATACCCCATTTCCCACAACCCTGCCCCCTCCAAAGCCTCAGGCAACCACTACTCTACTTTCTGTCTATATAAATTTGACTATTCTGAACATTTCATATAAGTGGAATCATATAACATGTGGCATTTGTGTCTGGCTTCTTTCACTTAGTATAAAGTTTTCAAGGCTCATCCATGTTGTAGCATGTGTCAGTACTTCATTCCTTTATTTTTTAACAGTCTTTACCATTTTTAGTGTACAATTCAGTGGCATTAAGTACATTCACATTGTTAGGCAATCATTACCACCATCCATCTCCAGGACACTTTTCACCTTGCAGCACTGCAGCTGCGTACCCATTAAACAACAGCCCTCATTACCCGCTCCCCCCAACCCCCACCATTCTACTTTCTGTCTTTATAAATTTGAATACTTGTAATTCCTTCCTTTTTACTGACAAATAATATTCTATCATATGGATATACTACGTTTTGTTTATCCATTCATCTATTCAGCTGATGGACATTTGGGTTGTTTCCACCTTTTGGCTATTATTAATAATTCTCTTTTTTTTTTTTTAAGTATCACTCTTAAGTTGCTGTGCTGAAAATAGACCCAAAGGAGGCAAGTCTGAGGTAGAGAGAAGAGCTAGAAAGTTCTCGCAGGAATCCAGGTGAGACCTG
>NW_007746402.1:4701-5915 GCF_000696425.1 Galeopterus variegatus | reverse complement strand
TGTGCAGGTTAAGAGAAAACAAAGGATGGGAAATGCCCTGGAATGACCAACAGCCCTTACCGCCCAGGTCTAAAAGGAAAGGGGAGCAAGAGACCCCTGGAACCCAGAGAGAGGTGTAGTTGTGAGAAAGAGCTGCCCAACGGGAGCAATCGAGACACTGCCAACCCTCTGCCTAGCAGGAAGGGATCTGCGAAATAAATACCCTGTCCTCTCCTTCCACCTCCAATCTCTTGCTGGGTCCCCCTTGGTCAATCTCAGCTGGAAGCTAGAGGCAGAACGGAGTTGAGAAGAGTTGACAGTGGATTCGGAGTTACAAGCAGAAAGTATCCAAAACATAAACAAAAAGCCAGACAGCTTGATATGAGCTTTTTCAAAGTTAGAAGTCATAACAGTTCTGGGAATGAGCAGACACCATAGGCTCTCAGAATCTGGTATGCAGAAACCCACATGGAGAAACACAAAATAGCCTTTAAAATTAAAGTCTTCTCTAGAGGGGTCCCCGGCAGTGTGCTGAGGAGGACTAAAGCCCCCAACCTCAGCCCCACACTGCTGCATCCACCAAGAGAGAATCCCAGAGCCTGGACTAAGGAAGCATTGGAGCCACTGGAAGAAACTACTGTCACCCAAAACTAGAGGCACTGTGGGAAAGTGCAGAGGTCTCTGAGCATGCCACAGGATTTTGCAAGTGTGGCAGGCCTAAGGGGGAGGTGGAGCATGAAGTACCTTAGTATGTTCACAGGGCCCAGTGTCAGGATGCAGCATCATTACATATCATTTCCAAGCTTCTCTTCTTTCATTTCTATGGCTACATACTCAACACAGCTATGCTGGTGTTTGATTATGGAGATGGTCAGGGATGTTAAATTCATGACTATACACTATCAAAGAGAAAAGACTGCTACATCTATGTGAAGACCAGAGGAGCCTTCACAATGAGACTTATGACAAGGTGATGCTTGATGCTGTTCAGAAAATCAGACAAGATAAGAACAGGCTGCTGTGTAAGCAGACTCACACCATACAAGGGAATGAAAGGCCCCTCCCCTCCGGCCCAGAATTCTTGCCCTGTGTGATGCTAAATCAGGAGGAAGAAAAGCAGGAGATGGTATTGGCTATCCTCAGGGGACAGGAAGCACTGGCCCAGTTGGACAAGCAGACCTGCATCCAAGCTTGGGTACCTGGAGTCACTTGGGTATGACTCAGACCCCTGAGGC
>NW_007746402.1:2004-3008 GCF_000696425.1 Galeopterus variegatus | reverse complement strand
TTGTGGGAGGGATGTTCCATCCCATCCACCAGTCCTGCTGGCACTCGAGGGGGGGGGGTCTGCACAGAGCCTGCACACCAGGGAGCAGGGGCCTCGAGGGCCATCTTAGAATTCTGCCTACCACATTTTTGTGACTGAACTCTTCTGGAATCAGCCCTTTTCTGTTCAGTCAATGTTATTTGAAGTAGGATTTAGGGTAACCTGACCTAGCCTTGGTCAACTGGTGTATCCATCTTCCAGGCCACAGGGGTCAGATAAGAATTAGGCACCTGCCTCAAGTAGGCCCCGTTGAAGCTAATCCAGGGACTTTTGCTGAAGTGACAAGGAGAGATTGATGTCTCTCAGTATTGCTGAAATGTTAGGTATAAGCCTAAAGCTGAGTGGACGCCATAAGAGTAGAAAAGAAGCCAGTTCTGAAGGATGCAGCAGAGTTAATGATCCAGCAGCCCCACTGCTGGGTATATACCCAAAGGAATGGAAATCATCATGTCAAGGGATACCTGCACTCCCATGTTTTTCACAGCTCTATTTACAATAGCCAAGATATGGAACCAACCTAAATGTCCACCAACAGATGATTGGATAAGAAAAATGTGGTATATATACACCATGGAATACCATTCAGCCATAAAAAAGAATGAAATACCACCACTCACAGCAATGTGGATGAGCTTGGAGAAAATTATAAGTGAAATAAGCTAGGCACAGAAAGAGAAATACCACATGTTCTAACTCATAAATGGGAAATAAAAAAATAAATAATTTTTAAAAGAAAGACACAACCATCACAATAATATGTTGAACTTTCAAACGGAGAGAACAGAACTGAGATTACCAGAGGTGGAAAGGGGGAGGAAGAGGAGGCAAGGGAGGAATTGGTAAAGGGGCCACAAAGGACGACCACATTGTATAATGTTGAATGTACTACTTATCCTGATTTGAGGATGTCCTTATCACATACTGCACACAGGTATCGATAGTCAACTCTGTACCCCACAGACATG
>NW_007746402.1:0-335 GCF_000696425.1 Galeopterus variegatus | reverse complement strand
AATCACTGGACATCCTGAATAGATTCGTAGAGGGTGTACAGACTTCAGGACTACTTCAAGATACACACTTTGTAGCTGTCCCAACTAGACATTGTATGACCTGGAAATTCTGCAATGCTTAAATTTTTATCATATATCTATGACATATATCATATGAGGGTACTTCAAAAAGTCCACAGAAAAAAAGAATTAAAAGATAATATATTTCCATGAACTTTTGAAGACCCCTGTATATATAAAATATATATGATATATATTTTTATGGGGGGAAGGCAATATAGGTGTTTTTAGAGGCCCCTCAAGAGGCAAGGATGGGCAAATAACTTTTAAGGCCA
>NW_007746401.1:12469-13523 GCF_000696425.1 Galeopterus variegatus | reverse complement strand
GGAGCGCCGCCGCACTCCCAAGCGGCGCACTGTAGCAGTGCGCCACCGGGCCGGCCCCTGTTCTTTCTTTTTTTAAAACATTTTTTGATGAATTTGTCAATGATAAGTATGGAAAATAAACCTATAGCTTGCTAGGAGGCCATAGTCATCTAGTACTTTTAGGGATTCGATTTTAATACCAAAGTTTAAACACACAGAATCTAAGTTTATAAAAATACACTAAAGCTTAGATTTGAATAAGGACAGATGTCCTGAATGTAGGACTATGGGTAAATAAAAAGTCCAAAATGAGTTTTTCTCTGGTATAATATGCCGATATTATCTTACTCTGGGACCAGTCCTAGCAAACTCATCCTAGGCTTGTGGCAGAGTACGTGGTAGAAAGCAAGCACTTAAATCTGACATCTGGAGATTTTAGTAGTGGGAGTTGGGAAATGAAGGGAAAAATATAAGTACTTTATGCTTCATGAGTATTTCACATATCAGAAACCTTTGGATAGGAATAGACGGCTTGAGCCTCAGCAGGGCAGGCAGGCTGGTATGGTGAAGGCAAGGGTACAGAGAGAAACAAACTCTAGTTCGCGTCTCAGTTCTGTGACTTATTTTCTATAGGACTTTGAGCAAATTACCTAGTCTTTTTGAATATCAGCCTTATCTGTAAAACATAAGCTCAATGAAGGCAGGACCCTGTTTGTGTGGTTTACTGTTGTATATCCAGTGCTTAAAAAGCCTGGCATTGTGGCACTTAGAGCCAAATCAAACAGTTGTTAAAGGAATGTGTTAGGAAAGAAAAAAAAGAGGAGCTCTTGACATTTAGAAGCTGGCCTGGTACTCACGGGTAGGACATGTTATTCTCCTATTGACATAAAGAATTTCACAGAATACCAACCTCAGACAATGTTACTCTGAAACTATGATAAAATGAGACAAAGGCCACTTAATTTTGTCTAAGCACAGACAAAAACAGGTTCACTCTGCCATCCACAAAATACTAAACATCCTCTCTCTTTGCTAAAATGAGTGACTGCTACTACTTTGCCAATTGCAGCTTTCT
>NW_007746401.1:9949-10820 GCF_000696425.1 Galeopterus variegatus | reverse complement strand
CAGAAATGATGAGAGGCTTTCTTTGGTTACCCTCTATAAAATGCCCTTGTGTATTCCTTGAAACGTGGGGTGAGAAGATTTACGAAGAAAACGGTCATGCTCTTCGAGTATTTGAAATACTGTCATGAGAAAGGGCTATTAGACACGGTTTGTGCTTCTCTAAAGATCAAGTCATAAGGAAATATCAAGTGCACTATCAGGAAGCACATTATAATAATTAGTTTAAAAATAACGTAGACTTCATCACGGATAATTATGCCTTTCATTTCTTTCTTTCATTCGTTCAACAAATAATCATTTGAGTAGTTAGGATGTGTCAGGCATTATGCATATAATGATGAACAAAATAAACCAAGGTACTGCCATTGATGGAGTTTAATTTCTTTGTGCATCTGTTTACAGATAACCTTTACATAAAATAATCACTTAACCAAGAAGCAAGCTTCCAGTCAGGATAGCTGAAAAGAGATTTACACATGGGCGAGGGCGAGGCTGGCTAGGAGTGAACTCCGGCCAGGGAAAACTGGGAAGGAAGGTAACTTGAACACGGGAAGCGCAGATTAAGGGGCCCACGGGACGGCTCCTCCCAGCGTTCCTTCCCCCCGCCCATCCTCTCTCCTTAGCCCCGCCCCTGTTTCCCCTTCTTTTTCTCCTCCCCCATCCGCCCCTTTAACACGCGTCCTCGGGCCGCGGGATTGCGAGTCCTTCTCTCGCGAGATCTTGGCAGTATCCAGGCCGGCTGTGGTGGAGGCTGACGGGGAGTCGAGGGTCTGTTTGGCTACGCGTTTCTAACAAATCCGGGTCCCGCCGGAAGGCGCTAAATAGGTTCTGGGGTCCGAGACCTGGTCTGCCGGCGCGCGGGGTCCCTGAA
>NW_007746401.1:0-9601 GCF_000696425.1 Galeopterus variegatus | reverse complement strand
CTGCGTGTGCGCCGCCGGCCCTGAGCTCCTGTGAGGTCGCGCGTGCGGGGGTCGGAGTCGGGGTCTCGATGTGCGGTGGCCCGCGGGCTCCGTGACGCCGTCCGGGGACTCCAGCCGCGCAAGTTCGAGGTGCTGCCGCCGGGTGTGGGCAGGGGTCCTGTGGTGGGGGAAGAGAGGGAGCGCGTTGACTTTGCCTTGGGTGCGCTCGGGTTGCCGCCCGGTCGAGGCCTGCGGGTCTTGTAGGTTGGAAACTCCGGAGATCCCTTGGTCCTGATCCTAAAGAAGTTGCTTTTTCCTAAGTCGCCAAGTGGAAGTCGGTCTTGTTTCCTGCTTCATACGAAGCTCTGCCGTGTCATTCAGAGGCAGAAGGAATAGTTGTACAAAGAGGAAAGTAGACAGATGATTTAAATCCTACCATTTTCATTTTTTAAAAAATTAGGGTGTACAGAACGATGGAGTATATGAAAGAATCCGCCGACCGCAGCCCTGGACACATGTGAGTTGCAACCCTTTTTCCCTATGCCCCTTAAATGAGAAAATCTCAGAGTGAGTCTGAAACTTACTGGGGGGAAAGCTTTTGAGGTGGGAGAGGTTCTTTTGTCATAAATGGAAAAAATAAAAGTCTTACTTCTGTAGAAAATCGAATTCGTTTTTAGTTATAAAGTTTGTTCTAGTAAATACATGCTTTAGAATGGCTAAAATATTTACTGCATTCTTCTAGGTCTTCACTGTCCATATGTAGCCGTTAGCCATACGTGGCTATTTAAACTTAAATTAATTTAAGTGGAATAAAATTAAATACTTTTATTGCTCTGTCTTACTAGCCTCATTTCAAGTGCTCAGTACCCACATGTGGCTAGTGACTACCTTTGAACATGGAAGATTATTGAACTTTTCTTTTGGACACTATTGTTCTAGTTAGTGGTTCTCAAACCTTTGCTGCCCCCAGTACACCCAGAATTATGATACTCTCATCATTTATATTGAATCACTAGACGTTGATATAATTCCTATCCTGTTAAAAAATTCTTCTTTGGGTAAATGTTTATATTTTAGCAGGCCCTGCACCTTTTAAAAAAAATTGCCTTTGGAATTTATTGCAGTCTAATTACTGTCAGAAGTGATTTAGCTATTAGTTTCTATTGGTGTAATCCATAGGTTTATATATCTTCCAGAAATACTTTAAGACATGTTTATCAGAAGGAGATGGGTAGACAGCTGTAGTCTTTTTATCTTGTGATACCGTGCTCTTTACCTAAGCTATGAGGTCCTCTGTAGGCCTTGAATAAATAAAGTTCTCAGTGCAGCACTTGAGATAGTGCACAGAACAAATGAGGCATCAACTAGACTAAATAGGCAGCCACATTTTTATTTAGAGATGAGTTGGATGAATTGAAGAGTGATAAACTGATCTTACGTATTCTTGAGATGAAATTTTCTTTTTGGTTTTTGCCACTGACATAGTATTGCTCTGTTAATCTCTTCTTTCTTAGTTTTCCAGTTTTAAAAAAGGGATAAAAAAGTGCTCAAATTTTCCCCAATTTTGCTATTACATTTGCAGTTGTGAAATTTATTGTAAGTCTGTTCATTGGTAAAAATTAATGTGGATGTTTGCGTCTGTATCGAAAATGTCTAAAAGGATATATACAAATGGTTAATAATGGTTACCTCTGTGGATGGTCTTGGTTGGATGTGGTAAAGAAAACTTTAGCATTTTATCATATTTAAGTATTTGAAATTGAAGTTGGTTCAAGTTTTGTATTCTCCATCAATATCTTTTTTTGTTTTTTTTCGTGTTTGTTTTTCCATTCATTTTAATGTAACTGTTTATTTCCATTTGTTTTTAATAGAAATGGACTAGAATTGCACTAGTCACTTTTAGTGGTCCAGTTGCCATATGTGGCTAGTGGTGCCTAGAAGGATAGACTCTTCTCTTGATACTCAGAAGCCTGGTATTTTTGTTATATGGAGACTAAATTTTTTCAATGTTTGCGGTCAGCTTTTTATACAGAACAAAAATAGAGTATTTTTATCATTATGTGAAGTTCTCTCTAGCCTTAGGGCAAAGGCCTTTTTTTGAGGATTTTTGGAATTGTTGCCATCCTTGGTTTTTTGCCCCAGTACTTCAGGTTTGGTCTTTATCTACTGCATCTTTGAAGATTGCTTCATTTCTAAGTCATTTTTTTAAAAAGGGCAAAAATATTATGGCCTAACTTGAAGGCTTTTGCTTGGTAGTTTTTTTTTCTGTAAATAGTGTGTTTATAAAATTTAATTTGAAAAATTTGTCTTATTTATTCAAGCTTGTGCTGTGAGTGTGGTGTCCCTATTAGTCCAAATCCTGCTAATATTTGTGTGGCTTGTTTGCGAAGCAAAGTAGACATCAGCCAAGGTATCCCGAAACAGGTCTCGATTTCTTTCTGCAAACAATGTCAAAGGTACAGTGCTGATACTATTTTACTCTCCGTAAACCTGGGATTTATATATAGAGAGTCATTGGGATATGCTGAAATTACGCCAAGATACATAGAATAAGTACATGCAATTGAGATTTACTTTTCTTTTCTTTTTTTTTTTTTGGTGGCTGGTCAGTAAGGGGATCAGAACCCTTGACCTTGGTGTTCTCAGCACCTTGTTCTCCCAAGTGAGCTAACTAGCCAGCTCAGAGATTTAATTTTTATTTATGTTGGTGTCACCAAAGATTTTAGAATTTGCAATTTTATAGTGTACTTTTCTAGTTTGCTAATCTGATAAAGATAGTGTAGAGATACTTGAATCTGTTTCAAACTTGCTTTTTGAAACTCTTGCCATTTATCATCTCTGGGGTTCAGTTTCCTCATCAGAATGAAGGGTTTTATTAAATGATATGTGAAGCCCTTTCTAACTCCAAAAGTGTGTTTATAAGCAAAGGGGGACCTCTGTAATGTATTTGGTAGAACCTTGAAAAGTGAAATCAGAACTTTCAGTTATTTAGTAAGTATAGCACAAAGGCATTCACATAACACATTTGGAAGTATTATGTATTTAACAGACATTTATTGAGCACCTACTAGTATGTTCCAGGCATTGTACTAAGTCCTGAGTAGGTTGGGCTAAAAAACTTACAGCACATGCATAAAGGATTTAAATTTTAATTTAGCCAGGTTTTACCTAAGATTTTAAAACTTGTGTTTTGCAATTTAAAATTTGAAAAGAGGCTTGAAATATTGATGAGTAATCTGGACTGTGGCTAATACATAGTGTTGGGAGGTACTAATTTACCTTTTTTGTGAGAAATAAGCAGTTCTCAAACATTTTAGAAGTATGTGTAAGAAATTTTAATTTTACTTTTTAAACTAAAGCTACTTGTCTAATTGAAAGTTTTCTGAAATTGTTAAAGTATATTTGGGTTAAGTGCTTCAGATCAGCCTTGGGTATTTTTATGACTGATTTATAATCATTGTTATATCTGTACATTTAATTTTTCCTGAGAGAAGTTGGATTTCAGTGTGTTATCTTCTCTCTCAGATATTTTCAGCCACCAGGAACTTGGATACAGTGTGCTTTAGAATCTAGGGAACTTCTTGCTTTGTGTTTGAAAAAAATCAAAGCCCCTCTGAGTAAGGTAAGTCAAACAGCTAAAATCAGTGTTTGTAAGTATATACATTCATTAAAGCTCTCATTTTCAGAAAATCTTTTTATGAGTAGATTTTTCAAAACTAACTATTAAATGTTACTAATAGCATCCCACTACAATTGCTGTTTTCATTTTAAAGTTATGTATATTCTTTTTCATGGAAAATGAAAATACCTTTTTGCTTTAAAAGACTTACAGAATCAATTTTTTTATTCATTATTTATTGAGAACCTCTTAGGTGTAATATTTTTTTCTAAAAATCTTTATATAAAACTATTGCTAAACGTAATTTAAGAGATTATAGTACTAGGGCTATATTATTTGACTTCTTTTTATTTTCATTATTGCTATGCAAGGAAAATGTTTGTGTCTATCATTTAAAGTCCATGCATAAATGTCTCTAAAAAACAAATAGGGTTTTGTTTAGCCCAGTTAATTTCTTGACATAACTCTTTCAAGTTTTCTTTATGTTAACCTTATGACTCACTTCTACCGTATGTTTTTAATTGAAATGGACTCTTTCATTTCGAGGGTTTTTCCTATTCTCCTTTAAGCTCTGATAAAATATCATGTAATCGTTCTTTGAAATTTCTCCCTTTATCTGCCACCCCCTCCTTCCTCCACCACCTTGGAATTTCTGTTAGTCAAATATTGGCTCTCCAGGCTTAAAACTTTGTCTTTTCTTCATATTTTTTTTTTAATCTTTTTGTCTTTTTTCCTCTGTGTTCTTGGTGATTTCTTTTACTTTATCTTCCAGCTTTTCTATTGATGTTTTTTCCAACAGTAATATTTTTAAGTTCCAGAAGCTTTCCTGTTCTTGATGCATTCTATCCTTGAATTTTTCTGATGATTTTGATAATAGGATTTTTTTAGAGTTTCCTTCTGTTCCCTGATTTGTCTCTCTCTCTTTTTTTTCTTCAGTTGGCTGGTATGGGATTCTGAACCCTTAACTTTGGTGCTGTAGCACTGCAGTCTAACTAACTGAGCTAACCAGCCTGTCTCTGTTTTTCTGAAGTCAGTTTTTTGTGTATCTTCTTTTTTTGCTTTTATACTTTAGGCTTTTGTCAAATGTCTTGTAAGTCTTAATAATTCATTAATTTATTCGCATATGTTTATTAAGCACCAGCTCTGTGCCAAACTGCTTTTGGTGTTGGGGATATGGCAGTGAATAAGACAGATAATCCCTGTCTTAGGGAACTTATATTCTAGTTTGCTGGGAGGGGTGGTGTAGAGTATGCAATGTGGTATATTAAAAGATGCATTCTGTGGTGAAAAAGCTGGGAAGGGGATAAGAATTGTGCAGGGAAGAGTTGCATATTAAAATGGGATGTTTGGGGAGGCCTCGTTCATAAGGTGACATTTGCGTAAACATTAAAGATGGTTAAAGATGGTAAGTGAGGGAGCCATGCAAAAATCTGGAGGAAGAGCATTATGGGTGGAGGAAACAAGAAGTGTAGAGACCAGAGGCAAGAGCACACCTGTGAGATTAGAGTGGAGTGGTAAGTGGAAAAGTAGTTGGGGGTGAAGTCATGGAAGGTCAGAGTATGTCTGGCCTTGTAGGCCCTTTTAAGGACTTGTTTTTTCTCTGTAATAGGTTTAGAGGGTGAAGAGCAGAGTAGTGAGATGATACGATTTATCAGGATCTCTCTGACTGCTTTGTTTAGAATAGATTTGAGGAGGGTAAAGATGGAAGTGGAGACCTTAGGAAGCAATCGTAATAATCATGAGAAATGATGGTTTTGGCAGTGGAGGTGGTAAGAAGTGGACAGATTCTGGATCTGTTTTGAAGGTATTCAGCATTTATTGATGTAGCTGGATGTGTGTGTAAGAGAAGAGTTAAGGATGACTTCCAGTGTTCTTGACCTGAGCAGCCGGAAGAAGGGAGTTGCCACTAGTGAGGTAAGAAAGGCTTCAAGAGGAGCATGTCAGGGTGGGGGAGATCAGAGCTAATCTCTAGCTGGTACTTGGTTGTCCAATAGACATTTAAGTAGAAATGCTGAGTAGGCAGCTGGATAAATAAGCAGGAGAGTGGTCTACCTAAAGATAGTGAATTTAGGATATAGATGGTATTTAGAGCCATGAATTGGATGAGATTACCTAGGGAGTTTAGATAGAGAAGGGAAGGAACTGGAGGACTGAATCCTGGAGTCCTTTAATGATAAAAGTTTGGCAAGATGAGGAGGAACCATCAACGGAGACTGAAAGGAGCTGCTAGGGAGGTAGGAGGAAAGTTAGGTGAGGCTGATGTTCTGGAAGGTAAGGAAAGTAGAAGGGAGTGATTGGCTGTGTGATTTGTAGCTGATTGGTCAAGAAATGAGTTCTGTAGATTTAGCAATATGGAGGTCATTAGCAAATCTGACAAGCAGTTTCTGTTTACTGGTGGCAAGAAAGATGTGATTTGAGTGGAAATGAAAGAATGGGAGAAAGAATTGAAAGAATAGGTAATTCTTTTGAGATTTACTACAAAGGAAAACAAAGAAGTGGGCAGTGGCTGAAGGGGGAATTGGGGAAGGGACACGTTTCTTACACTGGCAGATGTAATAGTGGATTTGTAAGCTTTCTGGTAACGATGAGAGCACAGAGGGAACAGTTGTGAAACTGCAAGGAGACAGAATAATTGGTGAGGGATGTCCACGAAGAGTGGAAAAAGATAAGATATAGCACATAGTGGAAGAATACATTTGTTTGTTCATTCATTCATTCAACAAATATTCAGCACTTACTTTCTGCCAGCCACCATTTTGGGATTGTGAATATTTCATGGAACAAAATAAAGATCTCTGCCTTCTAATGGGCTTTCTGGAGGTTGGTCTTGATAGGAGCATGGACAGTTCATCTGTGGTAACAGGAAGGAAGGTGTTGGTAAGTGGGAACTTCTGGAAATCCTCTTTTGTTTTCTTTTTTTAATTGAGAAAATAGAACCATGGGCAGTAGCTCCTAGGGAAGAGCTATCAGATTTTGAGGAGAGAGGGGAATGTATGAAATAGCCCTCTAGAAGAGTAGGAGAGGGAATGCACTAGAACAGTGCGGTGTGGGTGCTGGGCAGTGCTAAGGGTTCCTGTTACAAATTTAAAGACTAGTCAGCATGGTGTGCATTTGTTTCTCTAGCCCCGTCAGCTACACTGGTAAGGCATAGAGCAGGCAGAGCATGGATTTAACAAAATTATGATTTAGCCTACTGACCGAGGTGAGGTGAGAGGGACCAAGGGAATTGAGAGTGTGTACATGGGGATAGTTTTGATGATTGATTTTGAAATGCTCTGGAAAAGGGTGGAAGTGAGTAGATGAGGAATGAGCAGTAGTGAAAAGATGGTAGGATGAATGGATTGTCTGTTACACTGAATTGAAGAATTTTTGGTGCCCAGGAACTAGAGGCAATTAGCTGGAAAGATAGGAGGTGGTAGTCAGGGAGTAGGATGTTTGGAAAAGGAAGTGGCTGAGATGGGAAGGAGATCAAGATCTTGGGGGATGAGGAATTCAAAGAAAAGAGAGGTCAGGGTATTGTGGGGATCATCTGTGTGAATACTGAAATTTCCAAGTATTAATATTATGGTTGGAGAGAGTAACAGTGATCCAGGATTTAAAATCTTTTTTTTTTTGTCTTTTTCGTGTCCGGCAACGGATCGCAACCCTCAGTGTCGCGCCCGTACGGTACCGGACCGGGACCGGCAACGGGATCGCAACCCTCGGCATCGCTCCTGCACCTCGCTCAGCCAGTGAGCGGGAACCGGTCTGTATGTGGGATCCGAACCCTCGGCGGGAGCTCCGCAGCGCTCCCAAGCGGTGCACTGTAGCAGTGCGCCACCGGACCGGCCCCAGGATTTAAAATCTTTGAGAAATGAGAGCAAGTGATGTAAGGATTAACAGACAACTATAACAAAGAATGTAGTCAAGTGGTAGAGTCTGATGACTTTAGATTTAAAGCTGGGTATATTTAAGGAAGAGGCAGGGAGAATGATCCAGAATTAGCAGTGAAGAGCAAGGAGGACACCTGTCTGGCTCCTGGTCCAGTGATAGGAGGAAAATAAATGGAAAATTAGTCATCACTTTAGTTAGCTTCAGGGGAGCAGTATAATCAGGAGATCTAGAAGGTGAAGGGAAGGTTCAGCAAAGATGTTGAGGATTTGGGAGGTTTTGTTAGGGAAATGTTGGGTTCCAGAGGGCAAAGTAAAAGGGTTTCAGGATTCAGGGAGGAGTAGATAGGGACAGGATAGGGAATAATATGTGGAACCATATGAAAATCAGAGGTGGGAGGTGTGGGCTGACTGAGGTGTCTGGTAAAGAAGGATAAAGGGCCTAATAAGTCCTAGTTGTCTGAAGACAGATAGTGTGGTGAGGCTGTGTTGGGGAATGCTGACGGGAATGTCAAGGACCCTCTCTTCATTCCTACGGATGGAGGTTGGAGGCTGGGAAGAGCAGCCTTACTCAGTGCCCTTGGGGCTTCTTCTTGACCCCTGCAGATGGAGACCAAGAAAACAGGAAGTTGCTTGTCACCCTCTGTACCTGGCGTGGCTTGTTGATTGCTAGGCTTTGTTTTAGGGTATCCAGTCATATGAAGAGGGTTTTATTCAGGAGTGCTACATCTGCACTAGCTAGTCTAGTTCTCACCAGACAGTACTTGATAAAATTATAATCTGCTTGTTGATGCCTCCCAGATCTGTTATCTACAGCCCAGATTTGTGCATAGATCTCCAGACCAGTATGTGTCTGTCTATCCACCGAACAAGATCACTTGGATAGCTCATAGATAGCCTCTTAAACTTAAATGTCTGAAACCAAATGCAGTGTCTTCTCCCCATTAAATCTGTTGTTTGTTGGTTAGAGCATGATGTTAATAACACCAGTGTCAAGGGTTTGGATCCCTTTACTGGCCAGCCATCAAGAAAATAAAAATAAATAAACGTTGTTTCTGTCAGAAAAATTGTTCTACCTAGTTGCCCAAACTGGATACTTGAGCATCATTGCAGAGTCTGTTCTCTTCAATTATCGTTAAATACTGTAGATTTTTAGCTCCTAAATAGCTCTTGGATCTGCCTCTGTTATTTCCAGTACTCAGCTCAGGTCACCCATGACTCCAGCCCAAATTATTGCAACAGCCTCCATTCTTGTTTTCTCCCCCCACCCCCCTCTGTCTCAAAACACCCTTTTTAGTTGTATTGAGTTATATCGTTTCTCATATATAGCAAACTGGTGTTGACCTCAGATGTTGCTGATTTAGCAGTGAGTTGTGATTATGGGTTCAGTATTCAGTGCATGAAACATCCTCTTATGAATGCCCATTCTGAAAAAAAAGCCACAGACTTAATATAGAGAGAATAATCCAAGCGGAAACCTTCGTTCATGAGGTTTCTACTTGATGAGGTCACCAGGTCTTTGTTTTCTTCTCAAAATTATACTTTCCATTCAAAGAATGGTATACTTTTTTAGGGAAAAGAATTTTTTCCCATGCAAATACTTTAATTTTTGGTTGAACTATATCAGTTGCATTAATATAGTCATTGGATTGTCCTCATATTTGCTGCTATGGTTGTCCTACTTCTGATGATAAATTTTTTTGTGTGTGTGTGTGTGTGTAGTTATGGTATGTAGTGATGCTAATCACAGGTTCCTTGAGCATCTTATGAAATCTGTTTATTAATGAGTTGTTCTTTGTTTTCCTTCTCAGGTGGGAACTTACAATTCTTTTTGTTTGTGTTTTATTGAAGGTACGGCTTGTGGATGCAGGCTTTGTTTGGACTGAGCCCCATTCTAAGAGACTTAAAGTTAAACTGACTATTCAGAAAGAGGTAAGCTATACATAATTTTCTTAGGATGGCTGCAGTACAAGTAGTGAGAATGAGGGCCTACTGGTAAGTTATTTTATGGCTTGAACAGTTTAAAGAGAAAATACACACTTAATTTTAGCTCTTTGTTTTCTTTTGATCATCTCTACAAATGGTTAGGTCACTAGCAGGAGCAGTTTATGATTATTGTGCTGAGTGATTTTTT
>NW_007746400.1:1375-13523 GCF_000696425.1 Galeopterus variegatus | reverse complement strand
GCAATTGTTTGTAGTATCACATTGCCCTTTTGATATCTGCAGAATCTGTAATGATATACCCTTTTTTGTTACTATTAAAGGTGATTTGTATAGTCTCTCTTTTGTTGTCAGTCTTGATACAGGTTTGTCAATTTCAAAGACCCAGTTTTGTTTAATCGATTTTATCGATTATCTTTTTTTACTTTTATTGATATATGCTCTTATCTTTATTTTTTAATTCCTTCTATTGGTTTTGGGCTTAAGTTTTTCTACGTTTCTTAGAATTTTGATATGTAAATTTAGATTTAAAATTTAATGTTTTTTTCTACTATAAGCTTTTAGTGCTATAAATTCTCCTCTTAGCACTGTGTGACTGTGCTCCACAGATTTTGATGTGTTGTATTTTCATTTTTATTCAGTTCAATTTATTTTATTTCCTGTGAAACTTCTTTTAATCCATTGATCATTTAGTAGTCTGCTGTAGAGTTTCCAAATGTTTGGAGATTTCCTGTTATCGACCTGTTCATTTTTAGTTTGATCCTTTTGTGGTCAGAGAACACACTGTGTATGATTTTGATTTTTAAAAATGCGTTGAGGTTTGTTTTATGGCTCAGGGTATGATCTATCTTGGTATAAGGTCTAAAATTTTCATGTAAAAATAGAATTGAAAGATAATACAAATCTTTCTGTGAACTTTTTTATTTACCCTCATATATCTCATGAGCACTTGAAAAGAATGTATATTCTGCTGTTGTTGAGGGAATGTTTTAAAAATGTAAATTGGATCATGGTGGTAGATGGTATTGTTGAGTTCTATATTTTTGCTTCTTTTTTGTCTAATTGCTCTATCATTGCTGAAAGAATTGTCTCTAGCTATGATTGTGTATTTGCCCACCTACCCATTCACTTCTATTTTTGCTTTACCTGTTGTTTTAGTCCATTTTGTGTTGCTATAACAGAAATACTTGAGACTGGGTGGCTTATAAGGAAAAGAGGTTTATTTGGGTTACGATTCTAGGACAACTGCATCTGGCATGGGCCTCAGGCTGCTTCTACTCATGGTGGAAAGTGGCAGGCAGCTGGTGGGTACAACGGATCACATGGGGAGAGGAAGCAAGAGAGAGAGGGAGGGAGGTGCCAGGGTCTTTTTAAGCAAGGAGCTCTCGCAGGAACTCCTGTTTTGCAGCTCTGTGAGACACGTGAGCATTTATCATTGCTTTGTCTTCTTGGTGAGTCAAACCTTTAATCACTATGTACTATTTCTGTCTCTGGTAATTGTGTTTACTCTAAAATATACTGTACCTGATTTAATATACAAAGTCTTGCTTTATGTTGTTTAAAGCTAAGATGCTGTATCTTCTATTCTTTTATGTTAAACTTACATGTGTCCTTACATTTTTGGTGAATTTCTTTCAGAAAGCACAGAGTTGGGTGAGGTTTTCTTAACTCACTCTTCCATTCTCCATCTTTTAATTGGTCTACTTAAGACCTATTACACTTACTATGTATAGTGTTATGTTAGGGCTTATATTTGCTATTTAATTTTCTGTTTCTTTTCTCTGGCCTTTCTTTCATCATCCTTTGGCTTATTTGAACTGTTTTTTAGAATTCCATGTTAATTAATCTATAGTTTATTTTAAAAATATATATCCCCTTGTGTAGTATTTTTAAAAACAACTGTGCTTTATTATCTTTCACTCTTGTAGGAGTTGACTGGGTTATTCTTCTGCTGGTCTCACCTGGGCTCATTCATGTGGTTGCCATCAGCTGACGCATTGGCTGGGGACTGAGCGCAGCTGGGATCTGTGCACCCAGAGGCTGGACCTCTCTTTCTTCATGTGACCTTTTATCCTGGGGTTTCCTGCATGGTAGTCCCTGGCCAGCATTCCAAAGGGGCAAAAATGGAAGCTGTGGAGGCTCCGCTCCTGAGTTCACACGATGTCTTTTGCACCTTATTCTACTGTCCAAAGAGTGTCACAAATAAGCACAGTTTGGGTGTAAAGACTGGAAAATAAGTTCCACCTATCTATAGGAGAAAATGCAAGAAATTATGCCCATATGTAATCTATCAATATGTCTGGGTGTTTACTTTGTAGTGTACAATACTTTTAATGATTGCTCTAGTTACTGTATTATATATGCATAACAATAGCATATCATGTTGACATTTTACCAGTTCAAGTGAAATATGGAAATATATAATTGCCTAATTTATGTCCCTTTATCTTCCCCTACTTATAACAATCACCTTAAATATTTGTCTACATACATGTATAACCATCTCAACAGTGGTATAATTTTTTCATACAATGACAAACATAACTTTGAAAACTCAAAAAAAAGAGGAAATTCTACCACGTTTACTCACAATTTTGCTTTCTGTGTTTTTTCTTTCTTCCTGATATCCCAAGATTCCTTCTTTTTTTTATTATCTTTCTGTTCAGAGAACTTTCATCATCCTTTAATGTTAACCCTGATGGTAACAAATTATCTTAGTTTTCATTCATCTAAGAATATCTTGATTTCCCCTTCATTCTTGATGCATATTTTTTATAGATGTGGAATTATCAGTTGATGTTTTTCTCCTTTAGCACTTATTCTGCCTCTTCATTCTGGCTTCCATGTTTTTTTTAATGACATATCTACTAATTTACAAAGTTTTCTCCTACAGGTAAACTGTTATTTATTTCTCATTGATTCCACAATTTTCTCTGTGTCTTTAGCTTATAGAAGTTGGTCTATGATGTCTCTTGATTGTCTTTAGGTTTTTTTCTATTTGAGGTTTGCCCAGCTTCATGATTCTGATCGTGTTTGTCTTTGCTAAATGAGCTATTATTTCTTTGAGTACCTTTTAAGCTCCCCCTCACATTCTGCTTGATGTCAATAAGAGACAATAAGTTATAATTCCACAGATTTCTGAGACTCAGTTCATTTTTTATTCTGCTCCCCCCCCCTTTGTTGTTCAGATTGGAAGATTTCTACTGTTTTTAATTCAAATTTCACTGATTATTCTCTGTCTCCTTCATTCTTCTTTAAGATTCTTGTCACATAATTCTAAATCTCTGTCTTCTCAGTGTTGCCATCTTTTGGTTGTCATTATTCATTCAAATTTATATTTTCCTGATTCTTGGAATAATGAGTAATTTTTAATTGAAATTTGGGCATTTTGGGTCTATGACAGGCTGACATTTCTCTGGCAGAGGGAGTGGTAGGTGCTGCTGGAGGGTGGATGTCTAAGTTCTCCACTTGGCCAGCATTGACACAAAAGTGGAGAGAAGCTCCTCACTAATGCTGGATGGAGTTGGAACTATAGCTCCCCACTGGACCTTGACTGATACCAGTGGGGCACGGAGGGGCAGGAATTCCTCCTTACTGGTCCTGAAATGACCTCTACCAACACACCAAGGGTGCATGTGACCCCATTACCATTGAGGAGTGGTAAAAGTCCTGAGTTTCCTAAGGCCTCCCCTGTCATCAGCCCAGCAAGTAGGGAGAGCGGTGTTTTGTTAATATGGGGATGATAGAAGTCCGTGCTCCTCACACGGCCTCCATTGACACTTTGGCCAGGTGGTTGACATCACCCAGAAGGGATGAAAGTCTGAGCTTCCCACTGGACCTTCTGTTACATCACTCATGAGGAAGAATATGTGAATTAGGGTGCCTCATTCCTGTCCCACACTCACAAGTGTGGAAGCCTGTGATCTGCACTCAACACTGGCTGGTAAAGGTGTGGGCGGGACAACAGCTCTTTCAGCAGCATTTTTATGAAGTCAAGTGGTTACTGCATAACAGTTTTTGTCTTGCTGAATTGTCCCCTTCTTTGTTCTCTGGATAATGGAACAAGCTTTCGTTGGGGTTTTCTTTGTCTGCACCCATTGGTGTTTCTGGGTGGCTGACTTTTTCACCTTCAAGTCTAGGCTTCATAAAGTGAAATTAAAACTCGGAGAACTTACTACCGTGCTGTTCCTTGGGTTCCAGAATCCAGGGCCAATCTGCCTTTTGCTCTTCATCTTATGAAACCTTCTTATGTTTGTTTTACATGTAATATCAAGGTATCTAGTTGTACTGTGCACATAGATAAAGGGAAATCACATCTATCCACCTTTCCAGAAGCTGGAGCATGAATACAATTTTTATTTATTTATTTATATATTAGCATATTCATTGTTACAAATCATATTTTTTCTTTATGCTCCTTATCCTATCTTTTCCCTTCACCCTCCTGAACACAATTTTTAAAAATAATGAAAATGGCTGGAATATATACATAATTTCTTCTAGATTTTCTCAAAGGAAATTAACAGCAGCATGGTACCCAATCATTACTAGACAAAATTTATTGAGTCTATACTATGCATCTTGTACTGTCATGTGCAGTAGATACATTAATTCTCATCCTGAGACAAATTCTGAAAAAGAGGTATCATAATTTCCATTTTATAGATAAAAACCTTGAGGCTTAGAGTGGTGTCATAATGTGTTTAAGGAAAAAACAGATATCTGATAATGCCTGCTTAAAAGCATTCCTTAATCACACATTTCTCACAGGTAAAAGGTGAAACTGATAGTGAGGCATTCAATACCCTTTATGGTCTGATTCAAGTGTTATCTTCATGGTCTCTTATTCCATATAAAAATATTCCAAAATAAATAAGGTTTATTTTTCCCACTTTTGCTGTACTCTGATTGCTTATTTATATCGCCTGGCTATGCCCTTCAGCCATCTCAGTCCCCAGACCCAAAATCAGTGGCTATGATTTATTCAGAGTGTAAACCTAAAGGTTTGGCAGGTTAAAAAGCAAATGCAAAATGAATCAATGCATTATATAAGAGAGAGATAAATCAAGAGTGTAATGTAACAACCATATGAGAAAATGTTATGGATTCTCAGTAAAATCATCTTGACAGATATAAAAAGTAATAAAGCTAATTATACAAAAATATTAATAACAAGCATCGTTTTACATTGCATGCTTGTTGAACTCTGTAAAGCACTTTCACATATATTGTCTCATCTGATTTTCACATTATTCCCTAAGGTAGACAGAAGTTGTTCTCATTTCCTTTTTACAGACAACAACCTTCATTCTATAAAGTAACTTTTTGTCCTAGCTCACTAGCTCCTCAATGGCATAACCAGAACTTCCTTCCTAATCCAGGCTCTTTGTTTTTCACACACTGTCATTCTAAAGGAACACTGGGGTGTTTAAGATGTGGCTCCTACAAGACAGTCATCCTGGGTTTGAATCCCAGCTCTGCCAAGAGCTAGTTCTGCTTTCTCATTTGTACAAGATAGGAATAATAGTGTCTATTTTGTAGAGTACTTATAGGAATTAAGATTATTAGAGTATAATATTTGTTATACAGTAAGTTGGTTTTTACTCTAGGTAAACCAGATTTTATAAATAGGAGCCGAGTTGACATATCAGTGTCACAGCAAAGAGACTAGCTTGATGGGAGTCAAAGATATGGCTGCAGAGTAGTTTCTATTGATGTATTTGGAAAGTTAAGGCTGAGCAACAAGTCGGTTACTTTAGTTTCAAACGGAAAGGCCAGAATGGCCACCTGAAAGATTTAAATTACAAAATTATGATAAAAGAAGTGTTTTTTAAAAGAGTACATGTGAAAAATGCATCTGAGGCAGAGAACCCTCTGACTTTCCAAGCCAATTGAAGTCCATAAAGTTGACGTGCGTATCTCCTTGATTCATCTTTCATAAGAGCTCCTGTACAGATCAATTTTGATAAAACAAAGCTAAATTTTCAGAGTTTAAGTATTCTTTGTTCATTGCAAATAATCCCAGCAATAAGATTAGTTTCCAATAACTCAGTGTGTATGGCTATAACGTGTTCCCTTGAAATACAATTTTATATTATACCACTGGAGAGGAACAGATTGAACTCAATTATTTCATTTTCTCCCATATTATTGAAATATCGAAGTACAACAGAGACCAACAGAGACACCTATTTTTCCCCCTAATTGCATGTGCTGTAGCTACTGGCGCATTGCTGATCCTCAGAATTTCGAATATCAATGTTGAAGTGACAATATATATTTCTGCACCACAAGCAAATGTCAGAAATAAAGAAATTCCACAGAAAAGCACATAGCAAGTCAAGAAACCTCCTGCCATTGCAATTCCTACCAGAAACAAATATTGTTCTAGAAAAGAGAAATAGAAATGTCTGATTCTTTGAAACAAGTACAGAGGATTTGATATGGGTTCATCTATCATCACTGGCAATCAGGACCTTCTGGGTGGCTGCAAGAGACAAGTTATTTGCAGACTGCCACTTTGCCAGTGTGAGAAGCCTGAGATCAGCAGAATCCTCCCCTGTAACATATTTTAAAATACCTAAGTAGAAATTGCCGCAGTGAAAAAGAAAAAGAAAGAACTGCCTGGTATGTTCTCAGATAATTTTTTTCCAATGGTGTACATTTTATAAGGCCACATAACTCAGGTCGTCTATACACAGAAATAAGGAAATGATCAAAAGGAAGAATCTAAGAAAAAGAGAGAGAGGGAGAGAATAAAGGCACAACCCACTTCTAATTCCTCTGTCCTCGTCTCTTCTAGGTTCTCAGGTTATTGTGAAACTTTATTCACAGACTAATACTTTCTTACCTGATGCTCATGGTTCTTACTTAGGTTATACCTGTCATATAGAAAAATTTCCATCCAACATCTCATTTAAAACAGCCAGCAATGCTGAGATAAGTATTACCAGTGATTGAAAATTGATATGATAACTGAGCTCAAAGAAATGATCGACCCACAGTATATTTATAGGACCGATAATTTGCAAAACTGTTCCTTGGACCACAGTCCTCTGGTTCAAAATTTGATTCATTTCTGGTACTTGTATCACTTAGATAAATCAGTTGTCTGAAACAAAGGAGCAGACGTAATCACGGTGTGGTAATACATCATCAAGGAAGGATGATGTTTCAGTTCTGTGATTCCTTCCTCAATTATAAGCTGTCATTCTCCTACAGAGATGAAATTTTCTTTCTCTCAGCACTTCCTCCTATTGTTTATATATGCTCATGAATCTCTAGATTTTTTAATTCAAGTTATTATAAAATTTATTATAATTTTATCATCATTATTTTTATTAATTGTCACATCGTTCTATAATTGGCTGGAATTTGGGCTCCACACTAGTTTGTATCTCCTTGAAATCTTCTCATCACTCTTTCATAGCTTCTGTACTTTCTGGCACAGGCTTATCTTGTATTTTTCCTGCCATAAATCAGCCATTTCTCTAAGAAGCCTTCATTCATTTTCATGGCAAATAATACTTAGAATTAAAGACCCGATGTTCATAGGCCTATTATTATTGGGGTGTCCTCATAGCCCAAATCAAACCCAAATGAGTGCATTCTTCATCAATTTTTCCCCCTTCCATATTTCTCAGAGTTAGAAGCTTGGTTCCAATAACATCAATAGATATGCTCCTTTTCTATCCTACAGATTCTCTGCACAAACACCACTATCAACTATAATGCTATTAGTAAAATTCAAGAATTTTTTTGCGGGTTTTTAAAAACCCATCTGCCAGCCATTACAGCTTAGGCTCAAGAAATGTAAGAATATTCTAAATCCAGCTCCAGACAAGCTATCCCAGTCCACAAGAACTGCCCACATTACCCATAAAATCATGAAAAATGACAGTAGTTCTAATTACTATTATCATTTTAAGCCATTGTGTTTTTTAAGGGCTTGCTTTATAATGTGTAATGTATCAACCTTTTCTGTATTTTTCCTATTAGAAAGGGACACAAGGGAGATTCTTGCATGATTTGGAAGGCAGAAAAAAGACATCAGCAATTTAACAATTGACATCCATTGTTCCATGCTGGCACGAGGCAGTCTGTGAGTGCAATTTCTCTATGTCCCCTGGATTTTACTTTAGTTTTTAAGACTCCTGGATTGGATGTGTGTATTTAGATCTGTAAGAAAGGTCTCTTGCTTTGGTAGGGTACTCCTCACATCACCAGGGTCAGAGACAAGAACAGATATAGGTTTTAGCTCATGTCTACTTCTAGCTTGTTTTTGTGGGGTTACAGCCTGCACCTGATATTCCCCTCCTAAATTCCTGCCCCACGGACTTCAAACTCCAGCACCAGTAATTGAGACACAGCTATGCAGAGACTGTCTAGCTCCATAATTATGAAAGCCAATTCCTTATCCCAAATCCCTGGTTATATCCTACTGGTTCTACTGCTTTGGTTGAACTCTGACAGATGCACGCAACAACAGATAATTAATGTGAAAGCTTTTGAGAGAAAACAGGGGTCGTGTGCAATTTGACTAATGATGGACCATTTCAAGAAGAAAAAGAGACAGATCTGGGCTAGTTCTCAACAATTTTTAAATGTGGAAGACACACAAGGGAAACTTTTTCATGCCCATGCCCTCTAGAGGCTAGGATAAATCCTAGAGATACACAAACCACCTCACTGACACAGCACACAATGACAGAATCAGGGTTGAGGGCTGTATCAGTCTGTTTTTCTTGCTTATAACAAAATACTTGGAACTGAGTAATTTATAAAAAAAACCCCAAAATTTATTGCTTGCAGTTTCTGAGGCTGGGAAGTCCAGAGTCCAGGGAGCACATCTGGTGGGAGCCTTGGTGGTGGCAACGGTGATGGCAGAATATCACATTGTGAAAATTGTTGAGCAGAGAGAGAGAGAGACACTAACCTCCTCATTCGCTCTCCTTTTAAAGCCCTCAGAACCACGGCCATGACCACCATTATTAATCCATTCACTATCACATGGTCCTATAATCTAATCACTTCTTCCAGGCCCCACCTTTCAATTACTGTAATAGGATTTCCCACCCTCTTAAAAGTCAAAGTGGAGGCCAAGTTTTGAGGAGACATTCTACCCAAGACAAGGGCCTGCTTTCTTTCAGATGTGGGAATATATAAAATTGAATTTTTTATTCTCCACTGTACTATAAAACAATAGAAGCCTCACCTTCTTTTTCTCTGTATTGGAAAACTGAGCTAATGTAATTTGTAATGGAATCTATAAACATTATGCTCTCTAGGATCAGGTTGTCCATCACTAGCAACAAGGTCGAATTTCCAATATCAACAGTAGTTCAGTTAAATTGCTTGGGACCCCTGGGGCGGTTAATTTCAGATAATAGTCTGTATCAGGTCTTTTCTAATTACATGTTGATCTTTTCTGTATTATGATATTATCATTATGATGATTATTACTATTACCACTACTACTTAATGCTGGCAAAGTAGACCTGTCTGAAGGAAAAAAATAACCTCGAACATTCCATGGTGCAAAGAGATACTCAGACCCAATGCACCATTCTTAATTACAGCATCACTCAGCTTTTTATCTTTTATAGATAATTTACAGTTTATGTCTTTAACCTTTTGTGTTTTTAAAACCCAACAAAATGAACTTTTCATATTAGAACACAGTTGTGGGATAAATGCAGAGACTAATTATCCTGAAAGATCACAGTAGGAATATACTACCAGGTCATTAACTAGAGTCTGAGATTCTGTTATATAAAATGGACTCAAGTGAATTGAAAAGACACACATGAATAATAAACAGATTCTTTTAGGAAGCATATCAGCAAACTCACACACTTTCTTATTGATATTGAAGATGTATCACTTTCAAATTCCACTGAAGTCACATCCAGTAACAAACGAGATGTTTAATTACCACTCATAGGGTTGAGCATAATACTTATCTAACACGGAAAAAGTCCCATGTCAAAAGATGGAAGTTACTTTTCCTCAGTGTCTTTTAACTACAGACTCTATTTTCAGCCAGTCAGTTCATAACACCCTTCTTGAAGCTAGCAAGGAAAATATAGGAGTAGACATGTGATTCACCAGGAAAGAGCATTGTATATGATTACCTTTATCAGCACTTGTTCCTGCCTTCTGAACAAAGGGTTCTGCTTTTCTGTTTTCCTCTGGAACCCACAAATTATGCAGCCTGGCCTGACTCCATGTCTATGTGTACGAGGATTCTGCACATTTTTCAGGTTTCACCTAAAACATCACTTACTCAAGGAAGCCTTTCCTAGACATTCAAACCTATTTTGTTTTCTCTTTATTTATTACCCCCTGTCATGCTGTATATGTTCCTTTCTTTATAGTCATTTTTATTTACATGTATCTATTATCTCCTAGACAGAAAACAAAGTAAAGGTGATATCATCTTCACTGTTCCATACTCCATCAGAAGGCATGTGTGCAGCTCATCTTTTTTAAAAACTGATTAAACATATTATGTTCTTAACAAAGAAGTGCTAGATTTAATTTTCATTTAAAAAGGAAACTTTGGAGAAATGTGAGTGTTCTTTGGAATTTGGTTGAAAACTATAAGATGTAATGAGGTAAGACTGTCAAATTAGTTGGAAGCAGATTTGGAAGCATCTTTCATGCTAGGCTATTCAGTGTTTGATTTATCCTAATCCAAGGGGACTTTTAAGCAAGGGGACTTATTCACTTTTCAACAAATTTTTATTGAAGGTCTGTTACATGCTAGGCATTATTAGTGGTAGATGGGATATATATAGCAATGATTAAAAAAGCAAATTTCTTGCCCTTGTAGTGACTAAGTTTCATTTAAGTGACATTTTCAGATTAGTCTTTTAGAAAAGCCACCATACAGTTGGTCAAAGGGTCTCACAACAACATGGATACATAGTCACTTCAGTGATATCACCTTTTTTGGAAACCTTAGAATCTTGTGGAAATCAACATTTGCCCCTGACCATTAATGTCTCAAAACTAATATAGAAATTCAAATATCTTGTCAGAAATTGATTACTTACAATTGCATTTGCCTTTTCTGGAAACATCATGCTACACTGTGATCTGATCTCCAAACACAAACTTATGAGTATATACTTTCAAATGTTCTGGGATAAAATAAATGCAGGATTTAAAAGAGAATTTTCCATTTCCAGAGGGATATAGAAGGGGAGAAGAAGTCAGAAGACAGAGAGTTTGAAGTGTACACTGAGTACCGACCTCTGTCCCTGTACAAGAACTCTCAGTACTCTTCACTGTAATCTTGATTTTTTCAACTCCCAAACCATCAACCTAGAGGTGACTGGTAAAATCACAAGAGAATCTACAGCTATTCATGAGACAGTAGACACCACATAAAAAAAGAACATCAGACAAGAATCAGAATCATGAAGAATCCCAACATCTAAAAGAGAAGCTGGAGGAAGTAGTGTCAGCAAAGGAGGTGGAAAGAATGCTCTTGGTGATGTGGGAGGAAGGGAACACACCTTCAGGTTCATGGAGGAGAAAGGGAGCTAACCATGCTTTTGTTGCATTTTTGAAATGTGATTTTTTCTCATTAAATTAAAAAAAATATAATCTTAAACTAATGGTTTCCCAAACTTCCAATAATCTGAGTACCAAAGGAGCTTTTTTTTTTTTTTTGAGACCAGCCACACTGCGCTCAGCCAGCGAGCGCCGGCCATCCCTATATAGGATCCGAACCCGCAGCGGGAGCGTTACCGCACTCCAGCGCCACACTCTCCAGAGTGCGCCACGGCCTTGGCCCCAAAGGAGCTTTTTAGAGGGCATGGTGCTCTTGCTCCGCCCTCATCATGTGATACCCTGCGTATCCACAGGACCCTGTAGAGAGTCTCCACCAAGAAAAAAGTCCTGAGAAGGCACCTCCCCAGAGAGGCCCAACACCTGCGGAAACCACAAACCCTGCAGTGCCAGTGCATGACCGAGCATGTAGGCCTAGCTGCTGATGGACCCCATCCCCATCCTGGCTGAGTGCACACTCACAAGAGAGGTGTCTCCCCCCAGAGAGGCCTGAGTCTCATGGAGACCACACGCCCCATGGCACCAGCACATGACCAAGCAGATAGGACTCGCCACCACCAGAACCCATCCCCAGCCTGGCCGAGTGCATGCCAAGGTGCGTCTCCAGAGAGGCCCGAGACCCACGGTGACCATGTGTCCAAGGTGTCAGCAGGTGACCCAGCAGACACTGAGTCAGCCATGCCATGTTAGCAGCCTGGGCAGGATCCTAGGCAAACAATAGTGTTGAACCAGTGGACTGTGAAGTCCCTTGCAACAATGACTAAACATCAAAGGAAAGATACCAGAAATATGAAAAATCAAGAAAGTACACAAC
>NW_007746400.1:0-403 GCF_000696425.1 Galeopterus variegatus | reverse complement strand
ACTAAAAGACAGAGATTGCCAGCCAAGAATACTCTACCCTGCAATGCTATCATTCTGAAATGAAGGGCAAATAGTATATATCTCAGGCAAACAAAAAATGCAGGAGTTCACTACAACACAACCACCCTTACAAGAAATTCTCAAGGGAGAAGTAGGTTTGATACCTGAGAAATAACTACCACTGGGAGTTCCAGTGGCGCAATCGGTTAGCGCGCGGTACTTATACAGAAATAACTACCACTGCCATAGAAACTCAAGAAAAATCAAAACTCACTAGAAAAATTAAAATGCCAACAATGAAGAGAAAAAATAAGTTTATCTACAAACCAAGAAACCAACAGATACAGAAGACAAACAGTAAATCAGAAATAAAAGAACAGAAGACACTTAAGACCTCCAAACA
>NW_007746399.1:0-13526 GCF_000696425.1 Galeopterus variegatus | reverse complement strand
TGCCCAGAGGCCAAGGCAGGCCTGAATTCCCGCTCTTAATCTCCTCTTTCTGGCTGCCAGCCTTGTTATCATCAAATCCATCAAATGCCTAATAAAGACTTGCCAGCCTGCAGGACACGAGCTGGCTGGGTGGGTACCAAGTTCCCCAGCAGGTTTGGGGAAATGGGGTGGGATTGGAGTAGGGTGGGGTAGAAACCTTTCCACTAATACTGTGTCAGTCCCTGCTTGAAATCCTGCTGGGCCTGCTTGCAGCCTCCATGACAAAAGTTACAGTCCTTACCAGAAACCCTTCAAGATCTGGCTCAACTTCCTTCAGCCCGCCAGATTCACTCCTCCTTCACATCCAGTGTGACCTGCCAGTCTCTAGACACCCATGCAGCATCCAGCCACTTCCTTGCATGTTCTTGTGCTGCACCCTTCCCGTTTGCTTCCTATCCAGTCTTCAAACCCAGTAGAGATGTCACTTTCTCTGGGAAATCCTCCTTGGCTGATTCCTCTATGCTCCTGAATGCTCCACAAACACTCACTGATGTCCCCATGACAGCACACAGCAATGCAGTGAAGCGAACCCTGCACAGGTCTGCCTGCCCACATGACCACAGCTCCTCGACGGCAAGGATGCCTTCTTATTCACCTCTGTGGGCCTAGCACAGGGCCTGGCATCGCAGGTATTAGTTAAAAGAATGAGTGAATGAGTAAGAGGTGACCAGAGCAAGGGTTGCAAACAGAAATGCCTTCAAGGATCTATGCAAGTCAGGTAAACTGATGTAAGACAATAGGGAGAAGGGGGGACTGCGGCAAACTGGACAGGAAATGATTTGCCTAAAGGAATTCAAATTCAATTAAAGAAAATTGTGGGTAAAATTAAGCCTCTGATAAAACAACAGTAATAACAATAGCTGCTGGGAAACGAAGCACAGTGAGTCTGAGCAAGCGTAAACTCTGGAAACTGGCTGCGGGGTTTGAGTCTCAGCTCTCCTGCTTGTTAGCTGTGAGATTTTTTTTGTGGGGAGGGGGCAGCTGGCCAGTACAGAGATCTGAACCTGTGACTTTGGTCTTATAAGGCTGTGCTCTAACCAATAGAGCTAACCAGGCAGCCCTAGCTGTGAGATTTTTGTCATGTCACTTAACCTCTCTGAGCCTTGGTTTCCTCACCTGCAAAAATAATCCCTACCTTACTGAGTTGTTGTGAGGATTCAAAGAGTGAACACATGGAAAGTATATAAAATAGTGTGTCTGGCACATGGAAAACACCTAAGAAGTAAGTGTTAGCTGCTATTTTTCCCTGATAGTGAGCCCTGGATGTCCATAAAGAGCCACCCATGCTGAGCTCTGGGAGAAGAACATTCCAGGCAGAGGAAATAGCCAGGGGAAAGGCCCTAAGGTGGAAACAGCTTTGCTGGGTCTGAGGAGCACAAAGAAGTCTGGAGCACAGTGGGGCGGGGGGTGGGGGCACAGGAAACAAGGTCCTGGAGGTCAGGCAGGCACCAGATCACAGAGGGCATTCTAGGCCATGAAAAGAAGCCTGAATTTTATTCTAAGTATGATGGAAGCCACTAGAGGCTTGCTTTGAAATATACATTTTATTATCATTTAGGTGTGGTGAGGCCAACAGATCAGGAGACAACTGGAAGGGCACACCATGCCACAGGGGGCCACGTGAGAAGCAACAGGACCGGTCAGGAGGCAGAGGGAGCCAGGGGAAAACGGGAGCCAGAGCCTTTATTGTGGTTTCCTCTGAAAGAGTGGGCAAGGCAGCTAAGCAGGCTTAGGACTGACTAGTTTGAATAATTTCAGCAGGCTCTGGGGCATAGGGCTGCTCCTAGTTGTCTGGTATCTGGCCCTGGGGTGATTAGGCAGGGGACTAGTGGCCCTTAGTGTGAGAGCCCAATAGAGGAGGTGGTTGAGGTGTGGGCCCTTGATTGGTTGGCTTGCATTTGACAGGCACACTCCAGGGTCACTTGCTTACTGTCTGTAGGAATTGGATAGCTCTGGGAGGAGCAGTCCCTGCAGGGTGCAGGGTCAGCAAGGCCCTGGTGTCAAAGCATCAAAATACAGAAAAGAAAAAGACATGGCTAATACACAGTCAAAACCCAGGAGGCAATGGGTTTATATTTTAACAAGGCCCTCTGGCTGCTGTGAGGAGAAAGTATTTAAGTGGGACAAGAAGAAAGCAGAGACCAGAGGCCCATGCAGTGATGTAGGTGCCAAATGAGGGCAGCTTCACCTGGGGTGGGGGCAGGGAGGTGGGAGTGAGGCTCGTTTCAGGGTTCATTTGGAGGTGGGGCTGTCGGGACCTGATGAACATCCGACGAAGATACCCGGTAGATTGCAAGAGGCAACTCGAGCTGCATCTGTTCTTATTTTGGGGATTCACACCTGTGCATCCTTCCCAGGTTATGGTCTGCACTAGCTCACTCTTCTGATGTTCATGGTTAGTACAGGGATTCTAGGAAATGATTCCTCCAGGATTAGAGATAGACATAAAGTGTCCAACATAGTGCCTGGCATATAGCAGGTACTCAACAAATCAACTGCTTTTTCTCCCATAAGGGAAAGTAGAAAATCCAGCAGATCTGATGTCAGACAGACCTTGGGTCCCTGCTCTACCACCCAACAGTTGGGTAACCCCAGATAAGTGATTTCACTTCTGCATCTCCCTTCCCTAATCTGGAAGCAGAGATAAGAGCACTTAGCTCCTCTAGTGGGTGTGGGAATTAAATGAGGCAGTACGTAAGGGGCCCAGCCTTTGCAGGGGCTCCATCAATTACAGCGGTAATTATCACCTATTAAGGAATATCAGTCTGGGGCCAGGCTCCTGAAGTGGGGCCAAGACTCAGAGAGCAGTGGAATTGAGCTCCCTTCATCTCCTCAGAGCCCGAGCCCACCTCTGGGTCTGCTTCTCCCCAGGCCCGATCCGTGCCCCCAGCTCCCACCCCTCTTCTGGGCATCTCCAAAAAGAGCCAACAGCAGAAAGCTGCCAAGCCACATCCCTGGGAAGGGAGGAGAGGAGAAATAAATCTTCCTGCCTTGGCTTTGAGAAGCAGACTGCTAATTGCCTGGGGTTCACAGCAGCCTGCCTCCTAGGTAAACATTTGCCAGGCTGGCTCCATTGATTAACCCCTTGGCACCCAGGGCTGCGGTGGAGGTGTCTGCCCATGGGCTGCTCTGGGATGGTCCTGGGACTACCTTGATGGAAGCTGGGCATGGCTTTTGGAGCCTTCAGGGAGGGTCTCATTCAAGTGAAACATTCTGGAGAATGGAGCAGAATGACTCAGGGTCAGGGTTTAGATGTACTGTGCTCAGCTTGTCCAGTCCTGCTATTCCCCAGACCCCTGCCCCAGGAGCACAGGCCCCAAAGGAGTGGCCAGGGCTAGAAGCTCAGCCTGCAGTTGGAGGCACAGACAGTGTCCAGTGTATGGGGGCGTGGGCTGAACCGGGGATGGAGACGGCCGCTCATCTCAACCCCCTCTGGCTTTCTCTGGGTAACAGAAACCCACCTTAGAGGAAGCAGAAACCCACCTCCCAGGGTAGGGGAGCCCAGACCTTGGACCATGTCTAGGTGTGGCTGATTGGAAGATAGACTTGGGCTGACTGTAGTTATTCACATATATACACACCTGCACAATTTGCCAAGCACTGTCACACATGGTGTCTCACCCAGAGTCCCACAGTAAACCTGTGAAGAGGGAATTAGCCCCCTGTGATGCAGCGGCTCAAATCCAGGCTCTGTTGCTCACTGGCTGTGTAATCTCAGGGCAATTACTTCACCTCTCTGAACCTCACTTGCCTCATCTGTAAAATGGGGAGAATAGCCACCTGCCCCGCCAGGTTTGCTGTGAGGCTTAAGAAATTACAGATTTAAGGAGCTCAATAGTGCCTAGCACGTGGTCAGCAAATGTCTCAGCCCATCCCTCGAATTCCCCTTTTTACAGAAGAGGAAAATGCAGCTCAGTGAGCTTCCAAATTATAATCCTCCCAATGTTAAAAAACCAACTCATACAAATACATAGTGAGCAGGTGTCAAAGCTGTATTCCACTCATTCATGAGGAAACTCTCAGGACGATGAAGCTGGTTCCGAGGACTCGTTGGTGACAGTGAATGAAGCACAGAGAATGCTGGAACACAATTGCTAATGGATTCTAAACTAGCAAATGCTCTACAGTGCATGACCTATAACCTTTGGGGTGATGTCTACAGGTCAGAAACCATTTGTATCTTATTTGTTTTCTACAAATTACCACCTTAGTTCTCAGACTTATGAAATGGCTGGGCCCCCATGCATAGGGGGTAAAAAGTCAAACACAGTGGCCCTCCCCTAGGGAGTCACATGGCACTTGGGGGCTGTTAGACATGCCCCAGAGGGACAATGACGGTCACACAGTCTCCTCATTGCCTCACTTCCAAGTTGTGTGTAATTCTCCTTAACAAAGTCAAGTGTTGACAGGATGGGAAATGGAAGGCATGACCTTCCAACCTAGATCAGGATTACTTGTAAGAATTCCACGTATTTTTGCTCTGGATAGCCTCATCCTGCTACCCATTTAGGCTGATGATAAGAAAGTGAAGGCCCAGAAAAAAGTCACATAGCTGTGCCTGGGAGAGGAGCAGAGGCCAGAGCCTGCTTTCCCCACCCCCGCTCCCTGGGTCCCCTGGGCTGCTTCCCCAGTCCTGCACCAGGCAGGGCCCAGGTATGTGTTCCCCACTATGAGCAGGGACTGCTCTGCATCCTGAGGGGGCCTGCGGGGCATACTCACTCTAGCTGGGGCTGATTGATTGATTACACAGAGGCTGGTGGAGCCCTGTGGTTTGGACATTTCTGTGCTCAAGCAAGGGAGAGCTGAGACCTCAGAGCCTCCCAAAACCTCCACCCGCCACACTTGCTAATTCTGTGGTGAGACACCCAGAGCTGGAGGCACAAACGGCAGCATGCAAGAAGCAGCAGATGGGTTTCCACGGTGATCATCGCCTGGAGTCCAAGTGTCTTCTTTCTCCCTGAAGGGAGGTGGAGATGAAGCAAAAAGAATAGGGGACAGGAGGGGGAAACTCAAGTCCTGGTCCTGATCTACCCCAGATGGACAGCTTAGTGCCCCTTGGGCAAGTCATCTCCCCTCCCTGGGTCTGGAGAGGGACGGAGGATAGATACCATTTGTCAGATACCTGCTCTGGGCCAGGCATGGTGTGCTGAATGCTATACATTCATTATCTCATTTAATCTTCCCAGCAAGCCCTTAAGGAAGGAGCTATTATTAGCAGCCCCATTTTACATGTGTGGAAACAGAAGCACAAAGAGGTGAAGTAACTTGCACAGGAACACACAGCTTGTTAACAGCACTTGAGCTGTGCTCTTAACCACACTATATAGTGCTCCAAGGTCCCTTCCCCTCTGAAGACTAGAGCCATTCCTTCTGAAGATTTCAGGTCTAGCCTGAAAAGAATGAAAAGAGAGAAGGAGGGCCAAGCAGGGTGCAGAGAGGGAACACTTCAGATCAAACATGATGTTGTTGTTAGCCCTCATTCTCTGCCCGGGCGCTAATAATGATACCTGGTGCCTCAGGCAGGAAGCAACTTCATGCCCAGGCAGCTGCCAGGCAGGTGTGACACCACCACAGCTATGAAACAAACACTGCAGTGCTCAGAGCTCCGAGATGCCACCCGGACCACCTCCTCGTCCTCAAATCCAGCAAAGGCCTGCTTCAACCCTGCCCTGCAGGAAACAAGTCTTCTGCCTCCTCCAGGAAGCCTCTTGCACTGAACCAGAGTCCAGGCCTTCTTCTCCTCCTGACTTCTGTCCTCTCCTTCCTGCCCTGGCCCACTCCTGTTTCCCCGAAGTGTTGGTTTCTGTCCCATTGATCAGAGTCCAACTACAAGATGGAGAATTCTGATGGCTTTCATGAGCACTGAAGAGCCTAATAGACGCCCAGAGTCCTTGGCAGATCCCCGAGATTTATTTTTAGGATAAGCGCAGCTCATCCCTGTCTGCCAGGATGTCCCACCTTCTCTTCCCCGGGTCAACTGCGATTCCCCATGTGAATCGCAGTCCAGACAAGCCCGGGTTCTAGCTGGCCTGAGAGCCTCCCTGCAGGGAAGAATGTAGGAGGAGGCCTCTGTGTGTGTCCACAGATGTGCATGGGCATGAGCCAGCCATGGTAGACTGGGGACGGCGAGCTGGAGCAGGATCGGGTATCCCCCCAATCCCCTAACCAGCTGGCCTTGGCCTCCTTTCCATCCCGACGTTGTCCATCCATCTACTTCTTCAGTCATGCAGCAAGCTGGGGATGAGAAGTATGAACGAGAGCCTCAGAACCAACTCCTGATCTTCTTCCCCAAAACTTCCCCCTCCATCTTCCCCATCTCAGTTGATGACAACTCCATCCTGCCTGGTGGCTCAGCCAAACCACACATCCAATCCATCAGCAAATCTGTCATTTTTCCCCGACTCAAAATATATCCAGAATCCAACTACTTCTCACTCCTTCCACCCCTGCCACCCAGGTCCGAGCCACCATCGTGGCTCACCTACACCACAGCTGGCTCAACAGGGCTCCTGGCTGGGGTCCCCGTCCCTTCCTCTTCCCAGGAGTCCAAGCCGGGCTGTGAAAGCAAGGTCAGTTCCTGCCTCTCACACAGCAGGCACACTCCGGCCTCAGGACCTGTGCCCTGGCTGTCCCCCCTGCCTGGAATGATCTTTCCCCCGAAGTACCCTCAACTCCCTCCCTCACCTCCTCAGGATTTTGCTCAAATGCCAGCTTTTCCACAAGGCCTGCACTAATCCCACTAAACATTGCAAACCCCACCCCCTGCTTCTCTGCAGCCCTTACTGCCAAATAGCACATGAGATATTTTGTTTGTTTCTTTTGCTTCTTGCCTATTTCCCCTCCCTGGAAGGTAAGCTCCATGAGGGCAAGATTTTGTCTGCTTTGTTCACAGCCCTTAGCACCTGCCTGGCCCACAGCAGTGGCTCATTAAATAGCTGTTGAATGAGTGAGTGACTCATGGGGTGACAGGCCAGTAAAAAAAGCTGCCCCTGCCACTACTCCTACCATTTCCTGTCTGTTCCCATAGCTGTCCTTCAAATCTTAGGGTGGGTATCACTCCTCAGAAGTCTTCAATGGCTCCTGGGTTAGGCAGCCCCTCTGTGCACTCCCACAGACCGCCTGGTTACTGGTCTCTTTCCCTGGACAGCAAGCTTGGCAAGGGTGGGGCATGTCTGTCTCACTCAAGAGGTAGGATGGTGCAGTGCTTAAAAGAACGGACTGCGTGGGTCCAAATCCAGGCTAATCTGTGGGAAATTAGGCAAGTTACTTGAGCTACCTGGGCCTCAGTTTCCTCATCTGTAAAATGGGGATAAAAGTGGTATCTCCTTCACAGGGGTGGGGAGAGGATTAAATGAGCTAATAACACTTTAGCGCTCAGAGTGTGCTTGGCACATAGTAAGTGTAATGTGAATGTTAGCTGTTCCTCTTAATGTTGTATCCCCAGAGCCTAGCACAGAACCTGGCCCATATTGAATACTCGTAAGTTAGATGAATGAGTGTGGGGATAGAGGGATGAAGAAATGGCATGAGAACCTAGAGGGGGGCCCTAGCCCAGCCTGAGGAGACTGGGGAGGCTTCCTGCAGGCTGAGGAGGAGCTGGCCAGGCTAGGGATCAGAGGAGGCGTGCAGAGCAGGAGCAGCAGACAGCTGTGCCAGGGCCTCTTTTAGCACGAGCGAGCCCCATGAGTGCTGGAACGCAGTCTAGCACTGAGTGACTACCCATTAGTGCCAAGAGGCCAGTTTCCCCTTTGTTGGCCATTTTGAGGACATTCTCGGGTGTATGAACTGTGCCCCACCCTCGGACTGGCTGCTCACTGAGGGCAAAAGGTTTCCGTGGTGGCTCGCTCATCAGATCAGCAGCCCTCTGAGATCAGGGGAAGGTGAGCAGGGAAAGGAAGCCACCACTGTTGAGGGCCCCCATGGGAGAGGCCTGGATTTAACCTGGCAACGGTCTCCTGGTGGAGATTATCTCCATTCTAGAGATAAGGAGACAGAGGCTCAACACCACCCAGCCCAACAGGGGCAGAGGCAGTGTTCTGCTCCAGGTCCTCTGATTCTCTGTGCCCTCTCTCATCAGACTGGGGTCGTGGTGGCCAGAGTCTGTGCCTCCCCTCTCACCTCAGCAATTCCTCAGTGGATGACATCACCCATTCGAACTTCCCTTTCGGAGCACAGACCAGACCGAGGAACTGCCCAGGGGAATACCTCAATGGAGCATGGACTAATGGAGAGCCAAGTTCAGGAAGAATTTCCCATATGGACCAGAACAAAGGGCTGAGCTGGATGAGATTGGGGGTGGGGGTGCTGAAGGAAGAGGGGACCAATCCTGGGGACAGTCGAGGACACCTTACCCAACTCACTCCTCTACTCCATACCTCCACACTTATCTCGTCTGTTGACTTTCTCACCTGCTGATGTGTAGACTCCCCACGTTCACACAGCCAACTGGGGCACCAACGGTCAGGAGCTTGGGGTTCACATCCCTGCTTTGCCTCTTCTTAGCTGGGGCATCCCCTCTCTGAGCTTCACTGTTCTCATCTGTAAAAAATGACAGACAAGGGCCGGCCCGGTGGTGCACTGCTACAGTGCGCCGCTTGGGAGTGCGGTGGCGCTCCCGCCGAGGGTTCGGATCCCACATACAGACCGGTTCCTGCTCACTGGCTGAGCGAGGTGCGGGCGCAGCACCGAGGTTTGTGATCCCGTTGCCGGTCCCAGTCCGGTACGGGCGCGACACTGAGGGTTGCAATCCGTTGCCAGACACGAAAAAAGACTAAAAGGAAAAAAAAAAAAAATGACAGACAAACCTCTGGCCTGGCAGGTTGCTGGAGGATTCAGAGAGACAGAGGCTGTGATAGCTCATGACCCACTGTGAGGCTGGTACCTGCTGGTTATCATTATTAGCAATAGAGGAAACTGGCTTGGAAGGGGTTAAGTGGAGACCCAGCCTCCCAGCTAGGAGCAAATCAGGGTTGGCCAGGGAGGAGCCAGGATGCAGCTAGGAAAGAGACCTAGACCGGCCAGATGCTTCCTGGGGAGGGAACAGGAGATGACCTGTCAGCAAGACTTGGAGCAGAGAGTTGGCCCCACGGCCCTGGCCTCTGCACCATGACAGCCCCAAGCCAGAGGGTGCAGGCCAGCTGCTGGGTTGGGGGAAGGAGGGACTGAGGTGCCTGAGCTGGGGCGGAAGCAGAGTGGAAGAGGACCAGGACTCTAAGCTCTCCCAGCCCTCTAGGTGGGGGACACTAGCTGCACCCAAGCCCTGACCTCAGCTGACACTGATGGTCCACATGGGGCACAGGGTCTAATTTTAGCTCCAGCCACAGGGCTGACAGCCCGGGAGTGGCTGCTAGCGGGCACAGAGGCAACTGGAGCTGCTCAGACAGGGGGACAAGTGGGGAGACAAGCCCTGCTTCCTTCCAGCCCCGCTTCCCGGCCAAGCTGCCCCCCATGGGAGCCCTGACTGGTCCCCCATGGCCTGGCAGACAGCCTTCCTCTTGGTCAAGGGCAAGGTCAGGGGATGCAGCCAGGAGGGCAGAGGGACACGGCCTTGCGGTCTGGACAGGGGTTGCATCAGCCTGAGCAGTACTGAAGGGCAGGGGGCCCTGCTGGTTGGGCAAAGCCTGGCTGGGTTGTCCAAAAGCAGAGGAAGCAAAGTCCTGAGCACAGGAAGGCAGGTCCAGAAAGCTGGGTCCTATCTGGTCTCCTCATGCCTGGCTGGTGACTTGCTATTTGACCTTAGGCAGGCAGCCTGTTCTCGAGGGGCCTCAATCTTCCCATCTGTACCATGAGAGTGCTGGGCTAGAAGACTGAGTCTCCCACCCTCAGGTCTTTGCTCTTCCAGCTTGCCGGCAGAGGCCTCCCAGCTTTCCCCAGCCCTGGCTGTGGGTGGCCACATGCAGTCGTGGAGAAGAAAGTCCCTTTGGTTGGCACTGTCAGCTTCCTGGCTCCTCCTCAGCTTCCTGGGAATCTTCCCCCTTCTTCGCCTGGCAGTGCCCCCCAGATCTCGGCCAGGGGTCCCCCAAGGCTGGCCCCGCTGGCTGGATGCAGATCTCCTGCAGAGTTTCTCCCAGCCTGGGGAGCTCCTGGAAGATGCCCCTCAACCTCCTCAAGCCCCCCATGGTGGCAGCTGCAACTGGGGAGCCTGCTTTGACACCTCAAAGTGCAGGGGTGATGGCCTCAAGGTGTTCGTGTACCCAGAAGCTGGACCAATCTCTGAGACTCATCGCAGGATTCTGGCTTCTCTTGAAGGCTCCCGCTACCACACATTCAGCCCTGCTGAGGCCTGCCTCCTCCTCCTCCTCATCCCGGACACCTCCACTAGCGAGTGCAGCTCAGTGCCTCTGCAATGGAATAGAGGCAGGAACCACCTGGTCCTCGGTCTCCACCCAGCCACCTGCCTCCGGACCTTCCAGTTGGGACAAGCTATGGTGGCTGAGGCCAGCCCCACGGTGGACATCTTTCGACCCGGCTTTGATGTGGCCCTCCCGCTTCTTCCCAAAGCCCACCCGTTGCGTGGTGGGGCTTCTGGCCAGCTGCGGCAGCACAGCCCCGATCCTGGGGTAGCCCTGCTAGCCCTGGCAGAAGAGAGGGGTGGGTGGCGCACAGCAGGCACCAACTCCTCTGCCTGCCCCTGGGATGGGCGCTGTGAGCAAGACCCTGGACCCGAGCAGTAAGTGAGCCTTTCCCTTGGGGGCTGGATGGGAGTGAGACCGTGATAGGATCAAGCTCAGAGACCAGGGTAGAGGATGAGATTGAGATGGGAAAACAAGCTATTTCTGGCAAACTTAGTCCTCAGCTGCAGCAGGAGAGAGTCAGGTTAGACAGCAGAGAGCATTTCCACCAAGATGATGATTTGCCACAAGGAGCATCCAGACTTTACAGTTCTCCGTTGGGGGTCTTTAAAAATCATAAAACATCACTTACTCCTACTTAGTCCATCTCCCTTATTCCAATCTTCCTACCCTAATATTTTATTTAACACACCCTTGTATAGTGCTTACTCTGTGCTAAGCACTTTTATATAAATAATGATTATAATAAAATAATACTAATTGCTATCATTTTTTTTTTAAGATGACTGGTAAGGGGATCTTAACCCTTGACTTGGTGTTGTCAGCACCACGCTCTCCCAAGTGAGCCAACCGGCCATCCTTATATAGGGATCCGAACCCGTGGCCTTGGTGTTATCAGCACCACACTCTCCGGAGTGAGCCACGGGCCGGCCCTAATTGCTATCATTTCAGTGTTTGTGTACCAGACACTAAACTTCAGAGAGATTAAATAACTTATCTGAGGCCACCCAGCCAGAAAGAGCACGGGCAGTATTTTAATCCAGAATTGCCTGTCTCCAAAGCTTTCAGCATGAGAGTTCCAAGTTTTAAGGAAGAGCTATGATCATCCCCTGTCAAATGCCTCCGAGGAGCGATGGAGATTAGTAAGTGGTCACAGCTGGAGGCTGCTCCTGTGTCTAATTCTGGGGATTAACCTCTCTAGGAAACAGCCTTTGTTTATAGCAAATTTGATTTAGGTCGGATTTAAAGAACTTCCTGCCAATGAGAGGAGATGGGGATGTGGACCTGTAGGACATGGTGAGCTTGTGCAGAAAGTTCTCTCCACCTGGGCTGGTTGGATGGGTGACACACCTCAGGTGATAAAGCAGTCAGCCCCTAAGCACCCTAACCCCTGTGCATCCCCAGGAGGCCAGCAGTCTCCAAAGGCTGTCCAGGGTCGCTATGGCAAAAGGTTCCCTCTCCATCTTCCCCGGGGAGACCAGAGTTGGAAATTGTCACTCGGTATATCTCCCTGTTCTCTGCTAGGACAACATGGGCTATTCTGAGCTCTGCTTCCCTCCCAGGAATTCTTCACGTTGTCAAGCTCTGTTTTTGCCTCTGCTTGGGGCTCTGGGGCTTCTCTCAGTCAAAGGGCTCTTGTGGGAATGGAATCCCTCTACCTACTGAAGGCACCTGGAGGCCTCCAGGGAGCCCTCATGGCCGGGGATAAGAATAGAATTGCCCTGTCAGCCCCAGGGCCATTCTGCTGGGACCCATCCCTAGTGGGCATCCTCGGCAATAACCTGAAAAGTCAGGGATCTCCCCCAGGCTTCTCAAGCTCAGAGCTCAGACAGAGGTCACCTTTGTTGACAAGGTTCTCCATTCATCGTACCCTCAATCACATTTCTGATAAGGCACTCAGCTATTCTTGCTTGCAGAAAGTTCCTCTTTTGGCTGACTTTAGGTACACTAAGTGCAGTCGGTGGTTGGTGAGTCTGAAAGCTATTTCAGTGTGAACTTCTCCGAGAAGCTAAAAGTTAGGAAGCTGCACTCACTAGGTAGATGCTCACTAAATATTTACTGATGGATCTAAAATTGGCTGGAATGGGTCATGGTTTTCTCATCAGTGTGGGTCACCCCTCTCTAAGTAGCATTTTTGGTAAGTTTATTCCCAGGGTGTGAAGCTTGGCAGACTTGCATTGTCCTCTCAGCTTCAAGGAGTTTTGTCTTTGGCCTGCAGGTGACAGGACTTGTAATCTCTGGGGTAGCTTGAGCCTCAGTTTCTCAGAAGTGCCAGGCAGCTGCCTGGCCAAGCACACAGTATAGGGATGGAGTGAGAGAGGGAGACCTACAACCACCGGGGGCTGCAGAAGTAGCCTGAGTACACAAGCCTGGCCAGAGAAAGAGGCAATTCACAGTGGCTGCCATTGTCCCAGCAGGGAGGTGGGAGAGGGGGAGGGGAGGAAGCTAACATTTAGGGAGTGCATGCGTTGGGCCAAGTGCTGTGCTGTGCAGGCACTTTACCTAAATCATTGCCAATCCCTTCAAGGGAGGTTTTATTATCCCCATTTCAGAGAACAGGAAACCAAGGCTCAGAAAGGTGAGCGAGCTAGCCAAGGGCCTTTGGTGACAAGGCTCTCTGTTCACCACAGCCCCCCTCGCTTTTCTGATCAGGCGCCTGGAAGCAGTGGAGTTGGGATTAAACCCTGTACTTATGGCTCCAAAGCCCATGTTTTTCCACCTTGGTTGAACAGTCTCCTTTTGCTTTGGAATAAGTCCCCACCCATTTAAATTGTTATTTATTTATTTTTATGAATAGGTAATTCATTCACATGGTACAAAATTCCAAAGGTACAAAAGGGTATACAGTAAAAGTCTCCCACTCTGTCTCCTGTCCACTGAGCTTTCCTTCCTGGAGCCACAGTTTCCAGTTTCTTGTGTGTCTTTTCTGAGAGACTGTGTGCATGTTCAAATAATGTGTATATAGTTTCTTCCCCATTTTTTTTTAAACATAAACTCAATGTGTGTTTTAAAGCTGCCCAGCCTGTATCCACGGGGCACAGGAAGAGAAGGGTCTAGGGCCCATGATACTTTTAGGGGCCCATGAAAATGTCTTCATTTCTTTGAAAATCGGAAGGAAAAAAATGAACTTTTAGGGAGAAGAAAATGTTTTAATATATAATAGTGTTTGTTTTTAATACCAACACAGTTATAATT
>NW_007746398.1:14882-15828 GCF_000696425.1 Galeopterus variegatus | reverse complement strand
GCCAGTCTGGCGTGCTTCAGACGGCTTCTGGGCAGTCCTTTGCTGGCTTTCCCGGCCTTTCTTCACTGAACTTTCAAAAGGAGAGAACAGAACTGAGGCCACCAGAGGTGGGAAAAGGGGAGAGTGAGGGAGGGTTAGCAAGAAACTGGTAAAGTGCCACAGAAATGATTACTTTGTGTAATGTTGAATATACTAATTATCCTGATTTGAGCATCACACATTGCACACAGGTATTGATATTCAACACTGTACCCCACAGATATAAACAATCAATTATGTTTCAATAAAAAAAAATAAAAATGCGATGACACTTTTCTCTTGCTGTTTTAAAGATTCTCCCTTGTCTTTGAGTTTTGCCAGTTTGACTATATTGTGTCTCCGAGAGGATCTTTTTGGATTGAACCTGCGTGAGGATCTTTGAGCCTCCTGGATCTGAAGGTCTGTGTGTCTCCCTATACCTGGGAAATTTTCCACTATTATTTCACTGAATATATTTTCAATGACTTTTCCTTTCTCATCCCTTCTGGAACATCCATGATTCAGATGTTTGTGTGCTTAAGATTATCTGCTAATTTTCTTAGATTTCTTCATTGTTTTAAAATTCTTTTTTCTTTCTTTCTTTTTTTTTTATCCATCTAGGTTATTTAAAAAGAAAAATCTTCAAGATCAGGAATTCTTTCTTCTTCTTGCTCTAACCTGCTTCTCAAGTTCTCCATTGTGTTTTATCTTTCATTTAATGAATCCTTCAGCTCCAGGAGTTTGCTGCATTCTCTTTAAGGTATTAATCTCTTTGTAAATATCCTCCTTCAGGTCCTGGATACTACTTCTTATTTCATTGTGTCATCTGAGTGTCTTGTATCTCATTGAGTTTCATTAAGATTGTTGCTAGGAATTTATTTTCAGTCATTTCAAGGACTTTCCCTTCTATAGGGTATGGTACTTGAGA
>NW_007746398.1:11534-14340 GCF_000696425.1 Galeopterus variegatus | reverse complement strand
CTAGGAATTTATTTTCAGTCATTTCAAGGACTTTCCCTTCTATAGGGTATGGTACTTGAGAATTATTATGTTCTTTTAGTGGAATCATATTTTCTTGTTTTTTCATATTTTTTGTATCTTTACATTGATGTGTGGTCATCTGATAGAGCAGTCGCTTCTTCTATTACTCTGGAATGGGCTTTGAGGGGAGAGACTTCCTCCTATAAATGCATTTTGTATTGACCATTGTATGGGATATTTTAGTATTGGTTCTGGGTAGATGAAGTAGTGTAGTCTCTGTGTGGGTATATTTTGGCCGTATTCTGTGTTGAAACTACATTGAGTGCCTCTGTGGCCTAGGCACTGGGGCACTTAGCGATCCCTTGCTGAGTTTGGTTCATCAAGGATGTGAGTAAGCTCTTTTGTTCTTGGGAGAAGCACTTGGGTGCCCTGTCACTCTTTGGCTGTGGTGGGTATCCTAGATGGGCTTGTTGGCTCCCCATCTAACATCTCATGACCCTGATGTGTGCACTGGAGTATAGTGGAGCTCCTCAGTTTGAATGGATGACCCGGGGTGGGGTTTCTCTTTCCACTTTCTTACAGGCAGAGGCTCCTCCTTGGACCTTGCTTCCCCCAGTTGGGGGATGTGTTGGTGGTGATGGGGAATTTTCTTCCTTACTGTATTTGGGTATCCTGGGTTTCTGCACCCTTGGGGGGGGTCTGCATGTGTCTCTCCCCATATCAAGGCAATTTCATGGGCTTCGCATGTACCTCCCACCCCCAGTTGTTAACACATGTGGCAGAGTAATTCTGTCTGTGGGTTGGGCCACTGGGTCACAGGTCTACATTTGCTCACCTCTTTCTCCAGGACCCACTGGTGACTCTCCTTTTGTCAATGCCATTCAGTGGTCAGTGGGTCACCTATAAGGTGGCAGTGGCTGCTACTCTGGCAGTGAGCTGCCTTTGCAGTGGCTTTTGCTGAGGCAGACCACTCGCGTGATACCAATGTCTGCAGTGAGGTCCCTGGTTGTGCTGCTGCTGTCATTTGGGCAAGTGGGAGCTTTTGTGGCTGGTGAGGTCCCCAGGTGCACTGCTGCCATCAGTTGGGTGGGTGGTTTGCGTTAAATAATCCTTACTAGCTTTCTTTTGTTTAGTGTTAGTATGACATTTTTTAAACCCCTTCTTTTACTTTTAAGATATTTTTGTCTTTATACTCAAAATAGTTTTCCTGTAGGCAGCATATACTCATAGTTTTTATACAATATGTAATCTCCTTTTGAAAAATTAGAGTATTTATATAATTTAAGTTTAATCTGATTATCGATTTAGTCCTTGCTTATTTATTATATGTTCATAATAGATAAGAAAATAACTGCATTATGGCTTAAAATTGAGCCAATGATTATGTTTCTGTGCTAGTTTTTAGCAACTGAAGCTAATGAGTAGTATTCTATGCCAATTTTTAAAGTAAACTTTCTATTTGCATCATAATCATCAGGAAACAAAACAAGAATTAATGAAAGTTTTATTTGAAAGCATAAATATATACTCATCAGCTGTAATTTTATGTGACTATGGTGAAGTTAAGAGTAGCTTGAACATAATTTTTAGTAATTTTTCTAATAAAAAGATGGTTATTAATTTGCTAATTATTCATTCTTTAGTTCTTCTTGATCTTGACATGAGCAACTTAATATAGGGGACCGATAGATACTTCAGAAATTGCCATGCTGTTTCTAAGCAAGCCAGACAGGCAAGTGATGATAAAAACTGAAAGGTCAAGGTATGTGTGAGAAACATTTCCCACTTTGCATAAGCAATTGCCTACCTGAATATTAAAACACAGTCCATAAGCCTACACAAGTTTTATGATCATAGCTTAAAAAACAACCTTGAAAAGCCTGGGCTGATATTCTTAAAAGAAATTCTATTTGTAAATTCTGGTCAAAAATGTAGTAACAATAACACTGTCTTCAGTGAATATAATATGAATCATATACAGAATCTATCAAACTTTTCTTTTTCTATGTATTAGTGTCTTGATCTCAATGAGACATTTTCTTTTAATGTTTTAAAACATTTTTATATTATATTTCATTAGTTTGAAATGGACATTTTTGTGTGTATTTACATGAAATCTTTCAGTTCAATTGAATAAGAAAACATTTTTTAGGAAACAGTTGTCAAAATTCAGTAATTTGCATTACTACTTAGAAACTATACCTTGCCCAGATTTTCTTCCCTTTTAATTTTGAAGCTTGGGCTCAAACTTTTCCTGTTAATANGAGACATTTTCTTTTAATGTTTTAAAACATTTTTATATTATATTTCATTAGTTTGAAATGGACATTTTTGTGTGTATTTACATGAAATCTTTCAGTTCAATTGAATAAGAAAACATTTTTTAGAAAACAGTTGTCAAAATTCAGTAATTTGCATTACTACTTAGAAACTATAACTTGCCCAGATTTTCTTCCCTTTTAATTTTGAAGCTTGGGCTCAAACTTTTCCTGTTAATATTTTGTGAAGCCTATGAAAAAGAGGTTTAGAGTGGACACTTTGGGCTCCCTCTAGTCACCAATTTTCTCTTCCTTTCTTAACAAGACAGGGTAATAGAATCAGTGACTGTTGCATGTGTCAGTTGAGTGTAAGACTACCCAAGATGACTGCCAGAGTACTGATAAAGACTTGCTTTCTATTCTATTGAAATCTTAGGAAGACAAGTTTTTCTGTTTCTAGGTCAGTGGTTTCCAATCTTTAGTATGTATGAGAATCATGATTATCCTGAGGGCTTGCTAAATAAAATACAAACTAACAGGGACCGTCC
>NW_007746398.1:9126-9727 GCF_000696425.1 Galeopterus variegatus | reverse complement strand
TGCAATCAGAGTTGAAACCACCACTCTAGAACAGTGCTTCTCAAAATTTAGTGTTCATAAAAATCATTTGGAGGGCTTGTTATAACAGATTCTTAGACCCCATCCCAGAAATTCTTAATCAGAAATTTGACTAATTGATGAATTACTTGTTCTAATTACCTAACGTATTACCTAGAGTTTGAATTTTTCACAAGCTCCCAGGTGCTGCTGATGCTGCTGTTCCATGGATCACACTCTGAATAGTTATCTGAAAGTAATAACAGAATGTCATCTGAACGGAAAGCCTGTAACTGGCAGCTACTTTTGTTACCAGGTAGAAAGCCACTGGCGTGCATTTCTGGCACATGACAGAGAGCAGAGCCAAGAGAATTGTGAACTCAAGATGGGATCTGATGACTTAGTGAACCTCAGGATCAAACTACACCAAAGTTCTTCCTTCCTTAGACTTTTCAGTTATGTAAACCAATAAATCCTCTAGAATTTAAAGCAACTGACAGATCTTGATATTGACAACACCAAGAACCTAATTTTCTTAAAAGATTTGATTCTCTACTGTCTAAAATTTCCCTTCATTTGATTAGTTCTGTGTTATTTTTCATTA
>NW_007746398.1:5091-7445 GCF_000696425.1 Galeopterus variegatus | reverse complement strand
TCAGGTAATGTTAATCTCCTAACCTATCATTTTAGGTTTTCCAACTCCTTCTCTCTCTTCCTTCCTTCCCTCTTTTTTTCCTTTCTTTGTACTATAGATTGTCTTCACTTTCCATGCTTCCTTCTTAATAGGGGGAAATGGATGTTAAGTATAATAATTTAATGCCCAGTGATGAGGGTTGTTTTGTGCAAAGTACAAGAACATTTACTTCACAAATGGCACTGTGCTTGGTGAGGTCCTAGTAGAGGTTAAAAATGTATCATAGCATGTAATCAAACCTCCCCAAATCATTTTCTTTTTCCTAAGAGGAATGACAAATTACCTGTTCATAAAGCAAGGAAAATTTATGCCAAGCCTTGCTACAGAATTTCCAAAGGTGACATGGAAATGTATGATTTGACCTTGGCCAAATATGAAACTTGTGAGTAATACAGCAAAGTGTGCTTGTGGTGGACATAAAATGACTTATTTCTGTTCTTGGCAAATAAGCATTTCCTGTGCTTGATGCTTTATTCTACCTTTAAAATAAAGTTCTTGAAAATATAGCTATATTATACCACTAAATGATAACTTGATTGAGTTTGCCAGATGACACTATTAAAAGCTTAAAGTCAGTTAACTCTACATAAATGACCTGTAATGCATGATTAGATTAATTTATTGTTTATATATACATTGAAATTCATCACAAGAATGCCACTGATGGTTATTTTTCCCTAATGAAAAATTACAGATAATAGCAAGACCTTGTAATTCTCCCATTTTTATTGAAAAGTATAGGAAAACTTTTGATATACATGCTTTGCATTTTGAACAAATATGTTCAGATATTTAATCCTTTCTTTTTTAAAGGTGATATGCAACTAATTTTTCCAACTTCAGTCTATTTACTTATTTTTTCTTTTTTAACACAAAAATTTGTGTTTCTTTTCTCTAAGTCATTGTTGCAGCATCAATAATAAAATATTTCATTTTATGTATTCTCTGATACTGAAACCCTAGTAATAAGCAAGGAGTATATTTGAAAGGATAATATTTCAAATCAGTTTATAACTTTTTTTGATGGAATATAGTTTATTTTCTACCCATTGGTCTCTAGTTTTTAAATGTTTTAAATAACAGAACTCTTACGTGTAACTTCAAAATGTAAAATAATAAAAAGGCATTTTCTGTTGGTAAAACAGGGTTGACTGTAAAGAAACTGAGAAAACTTGGGTTCCTGGTGACATGACTTTTAGGCCATTAGTTTAAGAATGTCACATGTCCTAGAATATTTTCTTTTCCCAGGATTCCTAGCAATATTTGTTTTATGGAAGGTCTAATCTCTTGCTAGCATTCTTACATAACATTACAGGTAATATTTGATTCATATAAAATACAAGTAATAAATACGACAAGTAAAGATTATATATGTAAAAATGTCACCAAATATTGATGAAATTTCAGAAGTGCTCTTTAAAAACCAGAGAAAGGTGGAAGAATTGGGTTGAACAGTCCTGGTACCTGAACTTGTATTCCTAATTGCTTGTTTTGCCACCAAACTTCCTCTCTGGGTCAAATTCAATTCTAGTAGGTTCCATTGCTATTTATCCTTCAACTATTATTGCTGTGTGTCATATTGTGGTAGTCTTTATGGCAGTGTTAGTGCTCTGTTTTCTTTCTGAATGTCCCCATTCATTCTGGACAGAGTGTGCTTGCTCCACCCCCTCGTCCCTGAGGTACTTTCCTGGGCTATTCTGACATTTGCATAGATCCCTGTCACTGCAGCTCATACTGATCCTGTCTACTTGTTATTTTATGTTAGTTCACAGATCTTGTACTTGACAAAAATAAAGGGAAAAAATAAGCCAAGTTATAATTTATTCTCATCAACAGATCTTTCCTTTAACACATTCTTGACTTTTAAATTTACCAGATAATACAGCAGCTTAGTCTTTTGTTAAAATCTTCTCATATGGATATTTTGAGTTATATTCAACTAAATAATGATTCATCTCTATAAGCCTTATTTATAACATCAGCTGTGGTAGAATATTTTAAGAGAGGACAGTCAGTACCTGCTCTGATGAACATAAAGGATATGTTATGCTTCTATTCCACAATTCTCAGATTAAATGATCTTTTTTCATATGGTTTAGGCTACAAATAGTTTAGTGAGTTGGCAGCTTAGTTGACGTAAGAGATATGCTATTCAAATGTAAACTCTTTATAGAGCCAGTGACTAGGAATACAGCTAATTTTATAGAGTATTTATTTATCAATACACTGAGAGCTAGTGCTTAAGAATCTTTAAGTGAGGGGGAAAAGATTATGGAGCTAAATTCTAACAACTTAGAAGTAAATCATTAAATAGT
>NW_007746398.1:2301-3503 GCF_000696425.1 Galeopterus variegatus | reverse complement strand
CTGGGGTTGGTCTTATTTAGAATTATTTATGGAAAGGCCTGAATCTTATTGGAGAGAGGATATAAGTTGCAAACGTTAGATAGGGAATAAAAATTCTTTCCCATACCTCTGCAGCTTAGTTATTATAGTGGACACTTGAGGAAAAAATATACTGAAAACATTGAGGTTGGAAATTGAATATAGCCTGATAGCTTCAATCTTTTGCTGTCAAGATGATGAAAACAAGAACTGACTGCTTACAGTGCAGTTATTGCATTGCTTGCGTTGTGCAAAAAGCATCAAACCTCTCTATTTAACATGCAATTTTATTAAGAACATATTTTAGTCTGTTCTTCAAATTCTCAGATTTGCCAGGTATCATGTCTTACCTCTGCACCATTCAGCATGCATTGTTTTTCTTTTCTACAGTCAATCCTCATGTTCACTTTTTAAACATCTTTTAAAACTCATTTTTCATCTTTTCTTCTAGGTGGGATTTGAAGTGAACAATTTAAATAGGCGTCTGTTGTGGAAAGTCTAGATTAATTGCCCTCAAACATTAGGTATGTATGTAATGCCTGAGAGATTGTTAAAATGCAGATCTATGTTCCTGTTCCCAAAGATCGTTCCATAAATGGATCTCATGAATGTGTTTTTTGGTGTTTTTCCACTAGTACAGTCTGAGGCAGATAATTTCTGGATACACTGAGAAACTATGAGCTTGATATATGTGAACACTGGTGAGAGAATTTGGAATTTGGTATCTGAGAAATTTAAAAACTTGTCTCAAAGAAAGGAGGAAAAGATTAATATTAATTGGGCATGGACTGTCTTTATACTAAATGCTTTACATATGATGTCTCAATCTTATGAACATCTTCTGAAGAGTGGACATTATCATAACAATTTTAGTATCATAGGTTGTTAAGTAGTGAGGCTGGATACTCAATTTATTTTTTTTTTAGCTTTAATCCTCAGTGGCTTCTGCTTTTTACTATAATCCATTAAGGATCTTCATACTCTAAAATAACTCACCAATAACATTAAATATGTCAACATATAAATCATGAATGTTCAGTGCAATGAGGGAAAGAAAAAATTATTTTACAGGAAATACTCCATAAAAGATATTGTGAATTAAGTCCAAAGAACTATTAAGATTAATTAATGAAGGGTAAATTATTTTAGTCATCAGGGGGCTGGGAAGAGGGGTAGAAACAAAT
>NW_007746398.1:0-577 GCF_000696425.1 Galeopterus variegatus | reverse complement strand
ATTATTATTTTACCTATACTTTGTCCCTGTTCTTTCCATCCCATATCCTCTTTAATGATTTTTGTCTTGCTCCATGAACCACATCCTAGCTTCTCTCCTCTTCTCCAACTGGCTGAGTTTTTGAATCATTTCTCTTGCCTGTCTACATAATCTAGCTCAATTATTTTACAAATCTGAGGTCCAGGTCCCACAATTTCTTTGCATTCACTCCTCCAACTCAGGCTTTTAGGTCTTTTCCAGAGTTTTGATCTACAGTTGACATTTTTTTCATAAGTCTTCGAATCATTCTGAAGTTCAACCTCTGGCAAGTCACCATCCACAATTAGAGCAAGGAAGTGACTTCCTCCCACAGCTTGCATGTTTAGATAGGCCATGCCCATTACTATTTTGAAGACCATCTCAATTATATACTTAGCTTTACCCTTCTTTCTTAACTCTGAGTGAAAGAAAAACTCATAAATGAAACAAAACTTCAAAGAAAAAGCTGTACTTTGAATATGTTCTGACATATTAATTTAATTTAATTAGTTTAACTTTTCAGACAATTAACTTTTCAGACAAAGGATGTGAGTAGAAA
>NW_007746397.1:0-13527 GCF_000696425.1 Galeopterus variegatus | reverse complement strand
CCTCATGTAAACTATGTACCCTGGGTGATAATGCTGTGTCAATGCAGGCTCATCAGTTGTAACAAATGTACCCTCTGGAGGGGGATGTGGACAGTGGGGGGAGGTTGTGCATGTGTGGGGGCAGGAGGCCTGTGGGAAATCTCTGTACCTTCCTCTCAGTTTTGCTGTGAACTTAAAATTGCTCTAAAAAATATGGTCTTAAAGAAAAAAAGTACCTGGGGTAGGAGAACGGAGACTCTGGAAAGGAGAAACACATTCCCCAAACTGTGTTCCATGGAACAGTGGTTGTGTGATACTAACAAACATTCCCCAGAAAAAAAGGTCTAAGGACAGATGTGAAACCATGTATACCAAATTCCTGTTTCAGATTCACAGTGCAAATAACATATTCTGAAAAATCATAAGGTAAAGAAGTCCATTTAAATTTGTTCAAACCAACATCTCCCTATTTTTCACTATTATAAACATCACTAAGATAAATACTTCTAATATTCTTTTTTCAAGGTATATTTATTGCCTATTAGGTGGGAAAGAGAGAAGGTATATAATACTGTCAACGTAGTGCATTGGAAACGGTGCTAATTTTAGAGTTAAAAAGTACTGGCATAAGCCCTGCTTGTCATTTCACCTTCGGTGACTGGCTGGTGTGGGGATCCGAACCCATGACCTTGGGCTATAAGGCTGCATGGTAACCAACTGAGCTAACCAGCCAGCCCTGGATTTTGGTTTTTAATAACAGCAGTTTGTGGAACCAGTGTAAGCAGCTTTAAGTCACCCCAGAAAGGGAGGGTCAAGAAGATGTGGGGTAGGATTCACAGAGGTCAAAAAGACAGTGGCTGCTTCATTCCTATGTGGCAGGCGCAGTTCTAAAACACTTCACAAGCACCAACTTGTTTTATCCTTACAACAACCCCATGGGGTACTGTAAACTTTTTATCCCCATTTTACAAATGAGGAAACGGAGGCATTAAGAGGTTAAGCTACCTGCCTAGAGCCATTCAGTTAATAAATGGCAGACCGGGATTTGAACTGCCAACAGCTGCGGAGGCCATGTTGTCCGCTCGTATACCAGGGAAGGGATGGGTTTGCATCCCTGTCACAGAGCTAGGAAAACTAAAGGCATATGTGGACAGAGAGGAGCACGAGGGCAGAGTCTCAGACTGGGAGGTGCACACAGTCACCTGGGGACTTGGGTAAAACTCAGATTCTGATTCAGCAGGTCTGGGATGGAGCCTGGAGCTCTGCTTTTCCTCAGACTCCCGGAGATGCAGACGCACCTGGTCCAGCAACCGCACCTTGAGCCTGCAAGGCACCAGGGCATGGTGGCGAGGAAGTTGAGCTCAGAGATCAAATAGGCTTAGGCTGAAATCCCAGCTTTCCCAATTTTTTACTGTATGACCCTGAATAAGGTACTTAACCTAAATCCAAGTTTCCTCATACACAAAATGAAGCTGATAAGGTTCCTACCCAGGGGGCTATGGTAAGGATTAAATGTAATAATGCATCCCATTGCCTCCAGTCTCTTTGCTACTACTTTTCCCTCCCACTACTTTTCTGTAAAGCATTTCACCTTTCTTTTCCTCATTTCTTGGACCCTTCTCTATGGTCCTCCAAGCTAAGGCATCGGGAGCCTTCAAGCTGCTTACACTGGTTCCACAAACTGCTGTTATTAAAAACCAAAAGCCAGGGCTGGCTGGTTAGCTCAGTTGGTTACCGTGCAGCCTTATAGCCTCAAGGTCATGGGTTCGGATCCCCACACCAGCCAGTCACCAAAAAAAACCAAAAAACAAAAAAAACTTGGAGACATTTGAGTGTCTGAGTGTCTGAGTGTTTATATAAGGAAATCAGTACACAAGTGTCTGTAAACTGTTCTACTATGTTGCACTCCGGAGAGTTGTTTCTTTGCTGTTTTGAGCCCTTTATAAACCCAGTTTTGAGGAAAACAAGGTAGAAAGGCAAAATTAATAGCCTTGTTTGGGGAGAAAAAAGGTATAGAAAAAATTGATAGTTTTCCGTTTGCTTGTTGTAATTCACCATAGGGTGAATATCAAAAGAGGATGTGGTAGATAACTATAAAGCCATATCCTGATTGTAGGAAAGAAATTCAAGAAAGAATCACAGGGAAAAACAAACCCTAAGCTAGTACTTTACCATCTTATCTGCTCCACTTTAGAAAGGGACCAATCATATAGCAAAAGAGATTTTTTGGAATCTCAGCCAGAGGGCAGAAAGCCCTGTGCAGCACTTCACACTTCCTGAGTAGGTAATCAGAGCGGAAAGAAAGCAGGAGATAAAGTTCCCCTCTCTGATAAGGCAGAGCTGGGGAGGGCCTTGGGCAGGAGCACCCGCCTCTGGGAGCCAAAGCAGCTCAGGAGGTGTTGGGAACCCCTGGAAAGCTTCCAACCCGAGGAAGGTGAATTCAAAGTAGCCACAAAACCAAGCTAGGAAAAAAAACAACAACTAAGAATAGAAGACATTAAAAACAAACTGAAAACAGTTTGTTGTAATGAGAGTGATGCATTTTTTATATTTCTTTAACCTTGTTTCTGATGGTTCTTATTATTCAAGTTAGTACACAGAAGTGGGTGTTTAACTCAAGCCATATGCCTATAAAAGCACTGTTTAATTCTGTTTATTTTCTTTATTTCCAAGAGAAAAGTCCTTTCCACCAGGGTGCTCTCTGGGGATCACGCTGGGCAGATCCAGCCACGGTAGGCTAAAGGTAAGTGTATGAAGGATCCTCTTCTGTCTTACCTAAGATTTTTATACCTATCTTAAGAAAGAGAGAGAAAAGTGACGTGGCCAATTTCACTAGTATGTAGCTGCTCTGGTTATCGAAAAGCCAAGTCAGTAGGGATTACTGAATGTCCATTGGTGAGATTTCAGTGGCTTCCTCCAACTTTAAAACTCTAAGAACAGTTAGACCTGCCCCAGCTCCCCGCGCCTCCTGCCACACTCCCTATGGTTCATTCTGCCCCACCCGCAGGGACTTCCTTGCAGGACCCTGCCTCAGGGCCCTAGCACTGATATTCCTCCTGTCCGGGATGTTCTTCCCATATACTCCAGGTTTTCATTCTCATATCCCTAAGGTCTTTGCTCATCTGTCACCTAGCTAGGGAGAACTTTCCTGACCACCATTCCCCTTTAATTTTCTGTCCTGATTTGTTCCTTTTCACAGCACTTTTTACCAACTGACACTTGCATCTGTCTACACCCTGTCTCTCCCACCTTGAAGACAAGCTCCTCAAGAGCAGGAACTCTGTCTGTCCTGCTGTATCCCAGGGCCTGGAACAGGGTCCAACCCATGGGTGGTGGTGGTAGGGGGATGCTCAGACATACTTGTTGAATGAAGGAATGACTGTGTGATTGAGCAGAAAAACAATCATGAATTTCAAAGTCAGTAAGGGGGTGATAGGCATTTAGCAAAAATTTTCCAGGTAGTTGTTAAGACACTGCTCCTAGGGGGACCTCAGAGAAAAGTTCCTGTTAGAGAACTGTCAGCTTCTCCTGCACTCAGTGCCCAGCTCACTGGGGGCAAGCTCTCTCTCAGGACTGAGGGTTTTGGGGGGGCATGTTGGCCAGTGGGTAGCCTGGGATCAGGGGTCCTTCTGCCCTGCCTGTGCCACACGCCAGCCTCCTGCCTGCCTTGCCCCTACTCCCCCAACCCCCTTGCTGGCTCCTAGCTTGGCTTGTGGTCCTGACTGCTCATCAGAATAACCCTTTCATCCTGAGTAGGGGCCAGAGGTGTTTAAAATACTCCCCCCCCTCCCTCTGCGGTGATTCTGGTGCCCAGCCAGGATGAGAAGCGCCAGCCAGCTCTTTGCCTGCCCAGCCTGTGCTAGCAGAGCTCACAGCTGCCAGCAGCCTCTGAGGGATCCGGACCTCTCATCTGGTCTGCCAGCAGTATCTGCCCCCATGACTCCTACGCATTGCAGCCCTATTTCTCCTTTGCTCTGTTTGCCTGATCCTGTCTCCTTGACTGACCTGTCTCCTTGACCAGAGCTACCCACCCAGGGCAACTGACAGTTTGAAATAATGTCTCAAACACTGAACACATCATGCTTTTCAAAATCTAGGCCCCTTCCCCAAACTCTCCATTACTAACTCAGCCTCATCTGCCAGGCCTACTAACACACAATGTTAGTTCCTTTGGATTCTTTCCTCTCCTTCGTCACTGCCCCAGTCTCTCTTGTGCTGATCTTTAATGTCTAAAAAATTCCAGGATTTACCACTTGCTCTGTGCTAAGCACTAAGCCAAGTACTTTACAAATATTTCATATAATACTTGTAACAATCCCATAAGGTAGGTGCTATTTTTCTTATTTTACAGATAACAAGGCAGGATCAGAGAGGTTAAGTGGCCCAAGGTCACACAGCACGTGCCTCTCTGCCGTGAGACTCCCCTAACTCTCACATTGCTTTCCCCAAAATACATCCCCAACACTTTCTTAAGTTCATCCCATGCTCTCCTTTGTCACAGCCACCATGCTGGAAGCCTTTAACACCTGATACGTAGTCCTTGTAAACCTGGCCAGTCTCCTTGCTTCAATTCATTCTACATGTAGCTTTAAGGCAAATCTTTGCTTGATTCAGTTTGCTTCACAGTCAAACAGTTAGTGTCTCACCACTATATTAAATGAAAACTTTTCAATTTGGTATCTAACAAGGATGATCTGTTAAGGAGGGGGGACTTCCATCTTCAAGTCCTTCCTCCACTGTGGACAGTGTTCCTCTTGCCCGTGCTCTGCCTCCAGAAACAACCTGTGTCCAGCAGCCAGGGGCCACAGCATGAGAAGGACTGGGAGGTCCAAAGAGGAGCAGGCTGGGGGAGCCCCACCATTGTGGATGAGAGGACATTTGGGTGACAGGGACTGAGCACAAGCTGGAGATGGCAAAGAGGCAGAAGAGTCGGAGCCACAGACCTGGGGGCCTGATGGACCCTGACACCTGGAAGCCCTCCACTAACACCCAGCAGGCAATCCTTCCCCTCCACCAGCTTGACTTTTGTGTGTCCTTTGCTCTGCCGTATTTCCTTCTACAATCTTCTACCACTGCTTGCTCAGGACATTATTTCAGTGACTCATCTTTTCTTCCCCTGTGATAAACTGCAAATTCTTCAGGTCTCATTTTCCTCTGGCCTTGTTACAGTATCCTGAACCCAGCAGGAATCGAGGAGAGCTGGCATGATGTGTGACCTCACCTGCCTTTGATCAGCATGAGACCCAGGGAAGTCACCTCCTCTCCTGGCCCTTGGTTTCCTCTTTATAAACATCAACTCTATCATCCCCATTCACCAAGAAAAATGCCTTTTTGCTCAAAATAGTTCATATTTATTTTCTTAGCTTTACAATCTCCTTGTAAAGACAAGGGCTGAACTTGATCGTTCCTACCAAAGCAAATGGAACTCTTTTTGAACAATTTACAATAAAATTTAACCCAGGGTTAAAAGCACACTCTCCTTTCCAATGAATTGGAGGAAACAGAACAAAGTTCAGAGGGAGAGAGAGGCACGTCCAACACAAGTGCCTCCCGCGAGGACCAGGTCTTGTGTTCAGCTGATTCTAACTGAACCCCAGGAGTTTGCACAGTGCTGGGTCACGTGGGGAAGAGAAGGAAGTTTAAAATATACAGGTTCTGCCATCAAGGAACTTATTCTCTAGCTGGGGACATGAAAGCCACAGTTAAAAGTTGATGACGTGTCACAATGAGACTAAGGAGTCCATAAAAATGAAGAAATCTCTGAGCTCAATGAGTCCAGGAAGACTTCCTGGAAGAGGCAAGCCCTGAGCTGGATCACTAGGGATGGAGAGAGCTGGTAAGTTCTGGTGAATCCATGAAATGAAAAATCAACAACCCTTCAACAGGGAAAAATTTAAGAAAACCAAAAAGGTTCTCTCTTCTCTTTTTCCCTTTCCCTTGCTTCTGATTAAAAACAAAAACATGCTCATGGGTATAAATTTGTAAAATAGGAAAAACCAAAAATGAATATAAACATCCTTATAATTACATTATTCAGAAATAACTATTAAAATTTTAGTGTGTTCTAGCTTTTGTTTCTGTGTTTATGCATATTTTAAAAGCATATGCATAAAATTGAAATCCTACAGGATTAAAACCTATTTTCTTCTTACATTGTGAACATTTAAACCTTTTCACTAAATATTTTCAAGACTTCATTTTAATGGCTCCTTATTATTCCATCTTTTGACCAGACCCTGATCTATTTAATCATTTCCTGTTGTTTCCAATTTTTCATTATTCTGAGTGATGCAGCAATTTGCCCTTGTTAATTAAAGCCAGGAATCATACAGGCAGAGCCTGGTTTTGTTTTATTGGTGATAAGAAAATCAAATGGCGCCATGTGGCTGCAGGACTAGCGTGCAGCAGAGGGGTGCCTCTGCAGGGGCCAAGATCTGCATCTTGTTTCTGAGGAAGATTCAAGATTGAAGAGAGAAAGAGGAGGTGCAGATGAAAATGAATTTGGGCAAAGAGGCAGGGTCTGAGTTTACAGACAGATCTTACTAGAAGTGGAATTCAACAGCAGCTGAATCGTCCCTGGGGAGACAGTTTGGGCAAGACCTTGTCTGAATTCAGACAAACCAGTAGCTGTCAGTAGGCTGACCTTTTGGAGCTCCCGCGGATCCAATATGCTCACCACTTTCCGGCCAATCTTGGTTAATCTGATTGCCACCTTAATTGAGGATGGGAATTTAAAAAGAGAGAAATGTGTCCGATTGATTTAATGTCAGGGCTTCAGTTCTTTACTAACTGTAGGCTTCCCTGGGCTTTGGTATCGCTCTTCAGGAAAATAATAGATAAAAATAAACAGAATGTTTTTCCATTCTCTGTCTCTTGGGACTGCTAACAGCAGGAAAAATTTAACCCGACCATTTTCAGGAGCCAGACAGCCTAGCTACAAACCCCAGTTCCAGCTCTAACAAGCTGGACAAACTTAGGCCAGGCACTCAAGCCCTTGTTCGCCTCAGTCTACACATCTGCAAAATGGGAATAAGGGATCCTACTTCACAGGGTTGTGGTGAAGACTAGATAAGCCAACACAAATGAGATTCTTAGAATTGTTCCTAGTACATAATAAGCACTCAATAACTGTTAGCTTTCATCATCATCATCATCATCAGTAGCATTACTATGATAATTATCACTATAATCTCTTTCCCAATTTAGGAGAAAGAAGGCAGTGTAGAATGAAATGTAAGGTCAGAGCAAGAATGACCCTTATACTTGGAGTGTGAAGCACAAACAGCTGTTAAGAAATATAAATCTAAATCCACACAGATACACCATCACCTCTCAGGTGCCCAAAGACAAAACTCTGTGGGAAAACACAAGTGAAGGAGCATCCTAACCACCATCCATCAGCAGCAGCTCTCAGGTTTTGAGCTGGTCTGTGCCAGGCACTATATATTTTTCCATTTAATCATTATAAAGTCTATGAGGTTGATAACAATTATCTTTGTTTTACAGATGGCACCAAACCTAGGCTGTAAGCCAATATGTTGACTTGTAGAAATTAAAGAACTGAGGTCTCTGCCTGCAAATACCTTGTATTGTTGATAGGTAAAAATAGAAATAAAAATATATTCCATAGGAACATGGAGCATATAATCAGGGATCATACAAATTAAATGTTACACACATGCACAGAGCAGAGTTGCTGAGGAAACTAGAGGTGGGATGGAAAGTGTTAAAGAAGACCAATTTGGAACATTATTTAAAAGAGAAGGATTCCATTGTATTATGGGGAAAAGAGGGCTTTCCCCATAGGAAAGGGTGGAAAGAAAACACTGACGTTTCATGAGTGCCTATTATTTTATGTGCCTGACTTGAGCACTTTACATTAAAAAAAAAAATCCCATGAGATTAGTATTGTTACTCTTCAGATGAGAAAACCAAAGCTCAGAGAGGTTAGTTAACTTGCCCAGGATCACACAGAGAGCAAGGAACTGAGCCAGGAACAGAGCAAGGGAGACCCTCTGACTTCAGAGCAACGGTGCATGTGGACTCGAATTGAGAGTGAATACGTCAGGCAGGGATATGAAGAAAATGTGCTCAAGCAGAAAAAGATATTTTCCAGGTTGGATGATTTCAAAAAGTCGGATATAGTGAAATCTCAACCAGCTCTATAAATTGTAACAATGTCAAGTTCCTGGTATTGATACAGGACCATATTTATGCAGGATGTTAACATTGGATGAAAGCGACAGGGAACCTCTCTGTGCATTTCTTTGCAACCACCTATGAATCTATATTTCAAAATAAAAAGTGTTTCAAAAGTTGGTATATAAAGAAGGCAACAATGCTTCCTTTAAGTAGAGGGGGTAACTGGTAGAGGACCTTGACTCTGGAGCCTGCTCCACTCATGGGGGCACAAGAGCATGCCAGGCCAGCGTCATGCCAGAGCCTCTCCCACCACCCTTTTGAGTGACCAACCAGCCCGACATGAGGTTGGTCACAACTAGAGGGAGAAATAAGAGCTGCCAACACATATACTGAGCACCCACCATGGGCCCCCCACTGTGCCAAGGGCTACCTGGTGACATGACACAGGTCTGGTTTTCAGGGCTCTTACACTCTAGTTGGAAACAAAAGATAAAATCAATAAACAAAATATAAGCAGCCTGAGTGTGCTGACGTTTCTCACAGAAAGTGTTATGTGTTATAGAGGCTCAAAGGAGGATACATGCTCCTTAGGCTGAGCTGGTCAAGGAAGACTTGGCAGTGAAAGCAGAATCTGGGCAGAGCCCTGAAGGATGCCACCTAGCAGGTGAAAGGGAGGAGGAGGGGCACACATGGAAGTAGTTGCAGAGCCTAAGCTTGCCTGTGAGTTCCTGGCAGGCACTTGGCCACTAGCACTCAGTGTAGAGCGGGCATTCAACAAATGGCTGAATAGCTTAACTAGTATTCAAAGAAGAGAATTTTTTAAGAATGATCCTCAATATTATCACTCCAAGTAGGAACTGTACCATAACATAAATAAAGTTTTGTATTTTATAGCAGAACAGGAATTTGCCTTGGAATTCAGCAAAGCTAGGACTATGAGCAGGGACCTCAGACAGCCACCCGAGCCCTCTGCTGGTTTCCTGTCTGTGGCAGGTGGAGCGAGGTACATGGAGCTGTCACACACCAGGCTCCATGAACGTGAGCTGTTGTGTCCCCTTCACCCTATTTCGTGAGCATCTTTCCTGCTGTCGAATTGTCATTATAATTATCATTTTGCACGTGTGCTTAAAATGCCAGTGAGAAGACCCACCATAATTTACTGAACCTTTTCATATGATTTGACATTTATCTTGTTTACACTTTCAAGCTATGAAAAATGATGTTGAAAAAACTGTGTGTACCTTACAGCACTTTTCATTTTTTGGATAATTCCTTGGGATAAATTTCCAGATATGGAGTCAAAAGCTATGAATATTTCTAAGACTCAAGAACTTGAATTGTCTCTTTAGGGACAGGAAATGTCTGAGTGTACCTGGAGAGGAGAGGAGCTTCCAGGCAGCAGTCTCGTGGGTCCCACGGTTGCAAGGAAGCCCTGCCTGCCCAGATGAGGAACTCAGCCTCTATCTTGTAGATGAGGGGAGTTACGTGAGGGTATTTGGAAAGGAAGGTACAAAAAGATGAGAATGGTGTGTTAGGAAGGGTAACTGAGAGTCTGGCTCATTGAATTTGAGTTTAGAGAGATAAGAAGAAGAGAGGCCATCAAGAGCAAAAACCAAGGCATAAGAAATTAAGGACCAGAGCCAGGGTGGTGGCAAAAGTCAGCAGACAGGGAGGGCCACAGAGCCAAACGCTGAGTAAGAACCACCCACGACCATAGCTGACAGCACAGACAGGGAGAAGCCAGAAGCTTGGAGCTAGTGACAAAAATGGGCACCACCCCACCATGCCCAACGGTGCTTAAGTAGCCACACTGGTCCTGGAAACCAGATTAGAAACTGATTCCACCACTGAAGAATGACAATATTAATAATATCACATCACCAGAGTGATGTATGAGGTTCCAGCCACAAAAAACAAGGCAAATTGGGGTCAGAGTCTGAAAATTGCCCAATAAAATCAATGTGCTGAAAAGCTGATTAAAGATCTGGAGAAAACACAATAGAGAGGAGCTTTCCAGCATCAGTACTCTCTTTTCCATATGTCTACTGATCATAGGCACAGGACACACGTCACCTGATATTTATAAATAAAGGAACTCTGAGAGAAACTCAGCCAGCTGGCTGAAATGGATTTGAGTAAATAATTTAAGTGCAAACCTCACTGGCATAATTTTGAAGACCAGGTGACAACATGGCAAAATTCCTAGGATGGAGTGTTTAATGAGAAGGCTATATACTGAACTATATGCACAGTAGCACAGTAGGGAAAAACTATGAAAATTATGATTACATTGGGACAGGGGATGTGCAGAAAACAACCTGACCTCCTGGAATGTCAAACCACGCTGAACTTTCCCCTCTGTTTTCATTTCCACTAATGCTGCACGGGTATCTGCAAAGTCCCTCAGTTTTGTGTGTGCCTTCTCAGCTTCTTCATGACCTGTTTAGCACAGTCTCTCTCTCTCCCTTCACCTGTCCCCACTTTCACTCCTTCCTCCTTTCCTCAGTTTTGTTGGACAATGGCCCATTCCTACCAAATGTCTCCTGCTCCTGGCTGCTAGAGAGACATCACTAACTGAAAGAATGTCACCTGCTGTGCACCACTCACTTTCCTTCTCCACTTTGTATCCCAGCTCAGCCATCACCAGCTCCTCGAGGGTTGAGTTTTAATATCATCATAAGACCCAATAATCACTGGGGGAAAACTTGGTATGAAATCATTAATAAGCTTTATTTCAGCATGCTTTGAAATTAGGAGGATGAAAGAAAAAACCATTGGCTGAGAAACACTGGCCACCAGAAGCAAGCAATGGCCTCTCATCCCACTTTAATTGACACTGTCTTCCCTGCCATGCCCAAGGCCCACGCCTCAGCGGCCTCATTTAGAAAGTGCATCTTGTACCTTTGTTTTATTTATTGCTCAACACCTACTACTCAAATCTAGCAAATATATATGCCTTTAAAACCAGTAATCTTATACTCATGCCCCAAGATGTGTGTAATGAGCATTGTTTGAGAAATCTAACTTAAAAAATGAGGCACTGAGCATTCCAGATTTTCTTCAAGCCTGCATTTAACTCAGCTTGCAGATGAATGCTGTCTGTGTCTGTCGTCTTCAAATTGTTATTAATGTCTCATCACAGCCTGTTTGATAAAATCTAGGTTTCAGCTTCTTGGTATGGGGACTAATAACGGAGATCAGAGTAGGATACAGCTACCAGCTTCCTACAAAAAAATAAACAACAGCTTCCCAGCAGTGGTGCAGACATCAGGGCTGGTACCGCACATGGGCCCTGATCCCGCATGCGCAGTCCAGGAGACCCAGGGGTGGGAGAACCGCAGGTGGCATATGGATACTTTTCCTCCTGTTGGCTTAGAAATTACATGTCTCAGTATCTGCACCTGCTCCTATGCACATGGAAGCAGGTAAGATATGGGTCTGGTGCCTTTGCTTGGAAACAACCCAAATGCTCATCAGTAGAGGACTAGCTAAATAAACCAGGGAACGCCCATGCAGTGCACACTATGCAGCAGCTGAAATGAATGAAGCAGAGCCATGAGCACTGCACCAGACAGCTCTGCAAACATATTGCTAATTAAAAAGGAGGCTGCAGAATGCGCATGGCATGTTACCATTTGTGTGCAACACTCACAGGCCAAACAGACTCGGTGTGTCTGTAAATACGTGTGTAAAATATGATGAAATGCACAGGGAAAGACCTGTAAGGAAACAGCACAGTGTTAATGCCGGAGCTGGGGGACTAGGGATGAGGTGGGAGAGGTGATCAGGGACTCAGGCTACACCATCTAATATAGTAGCCGCTAGTTGCGTATGGCTATTTAAATTATATAAAGTTAAAAATTCAGTTTCTTGAACACACTAGCCACGTTTTGTGTGTTCAGTAACCACACGTGGCTGACGGCTGCCACACTGGACAGCGCAGATACAGAACACTGGCACCATTGCAGAAGGTCCTCTCAGACAGGTCCAACTTAGAGCTTTAGTTTTTAGTTCAATTTCCTCCAACAAAATCGTGTTAGGTATTACTCATTTCATTTAAAATAAATATAACTTTTCCCCCATACTTGGCCAGATGCCAAAAAAAGAAAAAAAAATTAAATCTTTCTCCCATTTTCTCTTCAGCATAAAGTTTCTCACAAAGTCTGGTGGGAACAGTTTTCTGTTCAAAGATTTGGAATCCTAGAGATAAAACACACACATATATACAAACACATGCGCGCGCGAAAATTAAATCTTTCTCCCATTTTCTCTTCAGCATAAAGTTTCTCACAAAGTCTGGTGGGAATAGTTTTCTGTTCAAAGATTTGGAATCCTAGAGATAAAACACACACATATATACAAACACATGCGCGCGCACACACACACACACACACACACAAACGAGCTGTCTCTTGCACTCACTCAGCTTGTTCCTGCTGGAATTTTGAGCAAAGGAGCTCATTAAAGACCCAGAAGTCATGTCATTCACTCACACATGCACGCATGCAACACAAAATGCATCAGACATAGTGGAAGGTGCGAAGAAACAGAACGTGCAAGTTCCATTGGAGTGACAGCATGCGCCCCAGCAGCCATGACAAAGTACATGTCACTTGAGTCAGAGAGCCAGGGGGCTGGGACTTGAGGCTGGAGATGTTGTTTTAGTTTGGATGCTTCCCCATGCAGACGGGCATCATAACGTGTGGGCAAAGAAGAGAAAGGAAGGCCTTCCAGACTGTGGGAACAGCAGCAGCAAAAGCTCGGAGGAGCCGAGCACAGGGATATTCTGAGAGAAGGCAGTCTGTCTACAGCAGTGTAAACAAAGCTGGAAGCATTAGGGAGGGGCCGGATGGTGAAATGCCCTCAAATGCCAGGCCAACAGGGGGGAACCGTCACTGCTACTAAATAGCAGCCACTATAACCTCTTATTGTGCTAAGAATGTGCAAGGAATCTACTTCCAGTGGATAAATGGATGGAGTGTGCCCTGACCCTCCTGGGAGGCCACTAAGAATGTGACTATCCTGGGAGAGGAGCATGACAAGGCCCTGAATTAAAAGTGTCCAGTTGGAGGTGTGACAAACTTGGGGCGTCACACTGGGTCAGTGTATGGCATAGGTGGGAAGGGGGCACATTCAGTCTCTAGCTCACAGTAAAGATCTAAGAACATAAAAAAGGAAGTCAGAAAGAAAGCAGAGGCCCCATAGCCAAGTGATGACACTGGGATCAGAGTAGAGGACAGAGACCAGCAGGGCTAAATACAGGCGAAACTCTGCCTCTCTCCCTCCCTTCACCTGTGAGGGTCACTAAACAGAGTTGGCAGCTGAGGGCAAGGGGAGGGGCTTTCTAGGGGAGACACTTAGAGACAAGGAATGGCAGAGCGCTGCAGGCAGAGCCTCATAGCATTT
>NW_007746396.1:12611-13529 GCF_000696425.1 Galeopterus variegatus | reverse complement strand
TAGAGTCATATGTTACTTACTTCCACATCAGTAGAACCCTAATTTCTCATCAGAATTTTCTGAAAATGCAAAGTGAAAAGGGATAAATAGCCCATCCACTAATAAGAGGTAGGTTAGTTATTGATGGCTTTGTCACCTCAAGCAAATCCTGGAGCTGCTGCCCCTCCTCTTTGCTTCTGCCTAACTTTTTCAATTCATTTCATTAGAGCCTCACCAGAGTGAGGTTTGAGGAATACATAGGTGGCAAAATGTTAGGAAACTAATTTTAATACTTCCAGAGCTTTGGGAAAAGGTTGATAAGGAGGAAGTTTTAGAAATGATCTAGAAACTTGAAAATTTCATTTGACTTCATCTNCAATATTAGAACACAAACACCTGTTTCTTTAAAGGAAAAGCAGTATATTACAACAGACCAATGTGATACGTTTATGATTGCTTGACTTTTTTTTCCCCTTTCTTTATAGCAATGCATATATTCCCACTGCTTCTGTAGCCGCAGATATTTCAAGGAGATTGGTGTGTTTCAATAGGTTTCCTGTTCTTCCTTCAAAAGAAGCCGAGTGTATGAAAAATTCTAGGCAGATCATTAAAATTGTAGTAATACTCCAATGTGGAAGATGAAAGGGAAAAACTCTGCCTTATGCTGGATCTATTTTTAGTGCTTGATGGTGTTTTTTTGTGTGGTACTTGGATCAGGTCACCCCAGAAGGAAAGGATCACATTAATATTGGTGTTTGCAGTGCGATATATTATTCAGTGGGACTGTAACTTTGAAACATAGATGAAAATGAATGGAGATAATCCTGCATCAAATCCCATTTATTGAAACCAGCTATTTTGGATAGTGATGTGCCTGACAATTCAATGTAAACTCATCTCTTTTTCAACAATTTATTGCACAATTTCAGATAGCAATCT
>NW_007746396.1:8190-11846 GCF_000696425.1 Galeopterus variegatus | reverse complement strand
CCTCCTCTTTGCTTCTGCCTAACTTTTTCAATTCATTTCATTAGAGCCTCACCAGAGTGAGATTTGAGGAATACATAGGTGGCAAAATGTTAGGAAACTAATTTTAATACTTCCAGAGCTTTGGGAAAAGATTGATAAGGAGGAAGTTTTAGAAATGATCTAGAAACTTGAAAATTTCATTTGACTTCATCTACTGTCAGCATTAGTTGAATAGTTTTGAATGTTCATGTAAGAACAGTATTTTCACAATGATCATTAAAAAAAGTCGCACAACTCAAAATATTAATAGGCACTGTTCTTTTTGTTAATTTTGTGATTTATGGAAAGACGCTTATTCTCTTTTGCCTATTTTTTAATAGAGTTTTTTTTTTTACTATTAAGTTGTTTGAGTTCCTAGTTCCTTGTGTATTCTAGATATCAATCTTTTGTCAGATGCATAGTGTGCAAATATTTTCTCCTACTCTGTAGGTTGTCTTTTTGCTCGGTGAATTGCTTCTTTTACTGTGCAGAAGATTTTTAGTTTGATATAATCCCATTTGTTTATTTTTCCTTTTGTTACCTGTGCTTTTGGGGTTGTATTCATAAAGTCTTTGCCCAGACCTACTTCCTGAAGTTTTTCCCATGTTTCTTTTAGGGAATTTTATAATTTCAGGACATATATTTAAGTGTTAAGCCCATTTGAATTGATTTTGGTATGTATAGAGAGATATGGATTTAGTTTCATTCTTCTACGAATGGATGTTCAGTTTTCCCAGCACCATATATTGAAGAGGCAGTCTTTTCCCCAAGGTGTGTTCTTGGTGCCTTTGTGGAAGATCAGTTGGCTGTGGGTGTATGGGTTGATTTCTGGGTTCTCAATTCTGTTCCATTGGTTTGGGTGTCTGTTTTTATTTTATGCCAGTACCATGCTGTTTTGCTTACTATAAATTATACTATACTACAAATTATACTATAGCTTTGTAGTATAATTTGAAGTCAGGTAGTGTTATGCCTCTGGCTTTATTTTTTGCTTTGGCTATTCAGGATCTTTTGTTGTTCCATATGAATGTTAGGATTGTTTTCTATTTCTGGGAAGAATGTCATTGGTATTTTGATTGGGATTGTGTTGAATCTGTAGATTGCTTTTGGTAGTATGGACATTTTCGAAGATACTTATCCTCATCCAGTTTTAGTCTCATCTATAAAAACAGCCAGGAAGCAATAGTGTCTACTTCATAGGGTGGTGAGAAGATTAAGTGAGATAGTTAGGAAATGTATGACACCTTTGCATATTAAATATAAGTATAATATTATATATTACATAATTTAAATATTTACGGGATTACTGAAGAGTAACAATGTATGATCTTTTAGAAACAGAAAGATGCTGAATGTTTGTCTTGTCAAATTTTAATTTAAAGATTTGTTACATGCTCCAAGTTTCAGGTCCAAGCAATTTAAAATTTTAGTAGAAGACAAGGTTTCACCTGATTTCTTTCTGGAACTGCAGCATACAATGCTAAAGCTGCTTTAGTTTTATTTGCCCTTCCCTTTCTCTTTCCTGCCCATCATGGTATCATTCTTCTTTCTTCTTACTTGTTGGTAGGTGCCCCCTGCAGGTTTTGACTGTGAGACCTTGAAATCAATCACATATTTGTGGAACTAAATTTTGGAGGAAAGCCCAAAACAGCTCTCGAGAATGCTAATCTTATTTAACCTAAAAATACTAGAATTCTATTAAATATCTTTTATAATCGGCATTGCAAGTCCTGGAGAATGATCTCTGAAAAAAATGTCAAATGTTCTGCCACTGAAGTACTGCATGTTTAAAGCTTTAAAACATGTGAGTATATACCTATATTAACAGATTTTTCAAAGGCTTTTATTTCTAGAATCAGTTTCACTAGATTGTTTTCTAGACCAAGTATAATATTTTTATTTGCTTATCCTCTTCTTCTGGAATTTTAATTAGAATGATATTAGTTCTCCTTATTCTATTTTCTGTATGTTATTATTTATTTATTTACTTTTGGCCACACAAGTCTTAATACATTTAAAAAGACTAAGACGATAAAAAATATGTTCTCTGACCACAATAAAAGAAGGAAATTCAGAAAATTCATGAATGTGTGGAAATTAAACAACACTCTTAATATCTCCTTATTTTGCATCTCTCTGCTTCATTCTAGGTAATGTGTGTGTGTGTGTGTGTGTGTGTGTGTGCGTGTGTGTGCTAGTTCACTAATTCTCTCTTCAGCTGTGCTTTATTTTCAGTTTAGCCCATTAATTGAGATTTTAATTTCAACATTATATTTGCCTTTCTCTACATTTTATTTCAAATATATCAGTCATTTTTAATAGGTGATCTCTGATTTTTACCCTCTATTTTCTCAGTTATTTTGTATGCAATTGTTCTGCATTTTATAGCTACAACTGCAATCTCTATAGCCCCTCTCTCTTAGAGTCAATGTTGGTTTGCTTTCAACTATGTTTGGCCATCATATTCTGTGAGTTTCTTGCTTGACCTTCATTGGTGGGTGGGTGTCCTTTGTGCCTGAATTGAAACTTGAGAAACATTCTGTAGAGGATTTCTTTTTCCCCCTGCTGATAGTGCCACTACCTTGGGGTGATCTAAGCTCCAAGAGATCTGGCTCTGTTCTGAGACTCATATGGGTTTTCAGAGACATGAGATCTGGCTCTGTTCTGAGACTCATATGGGTTTTCAGGTACGTTTGCTCCTTCACTAGCTGACCTCCAGCAACTCTGCCCCTCGTGGGTGACTACTACCAGTCCTGGTCCAGGAGACTTTCTTTAAAGAGGAAAATGTTACTATTTTTATGAGACTAACAATATTTCAAATAGTATGTTGTTTCCAAGCTTAAGTTGTTCCGTTGAGGGACGTTTCCTTGAACCTCCATATCAGGTGTATTGTTAGAAGCAGAAATCTGTTATTACATGCCCACCCACCCCACGCACACACACACACATTTCACAAGCAACCCAAGGGTGCTATGCCTTACTGATTGTGAGTATATAGTAGTTGTTTGGGCGAATACATTTTAGAGAAATGACATCTTTCTATATCTATCTCTCTATTTGAGAGCTCACTGTTTTACTAATCTTTTTAAAATTTTTTTTTCCTTTTTGTCTTTTTCCGTGTCCGGCAACGGGATCACAACCCTCAGTGTCGCCCCCGTACTGGACCGGGACCGGCAACGGGATCGCAACCCTCGGCATTGCTCCCGCACCTCGCTCAGCCAGTGAGCGGGAACCGGTCTGTATGTGGGATCTGAACCCTTGGCGGGAGCGCCACCGCGCTCCCAAGCGGCGCACTGTAGCAGTGCGCCACCGGGCCGGCCCTAATCTTTTAAATTATAATACTATCTGCTAAATCTGGAAAAAAGGTTTTAAAAGAAAAAAGATACTCAATATCAGTTTATTATTTTGCTTCACGACATATATATATATATATATATATATATATATATATACTCTTTTGCATATACCAAAAATCTCATTTATCTGAAAAAAATGGGTACACAGGATCAAAAAGTAGATGTAAAAAGAATTGATTTTCAGTCACCTCACCAACAACCTGAAGATGCAGATAAGCACATGTTACATAAAATAACATCATAGGTAACAGAAAGGATGAAAAAGAACATCTGGAAAAAGGA
>NW_007746396.1:5448-7583 GCF_000696425.1 Galeopterus variegatus | reverse complement strand
CAAAAATCTCATTTATCTGAAAAAAATGGGTACACAGGATCAAAAAGTAGATGTAAAAAGAATTGATTTTCAGTCACCTCACCAACAACCTGAAGATGCAGATAAGCACATGTTACATAAAATAACATCATAGGTAACAGAAAGGATGAAAAAGAACATCTGGAAAAAGGAAGATAAGAAAGATTATTGTATGAAAAAGAGGATCATCTGAAGGCTTAGACTACTTCTATAAAAAGAAGAAATAAAACCAGCATATTTTTGAGGCATCAGGCCACCCAACAAACTGGGAAAAGTTCAAGAATATAGATGAGCTCTCAGGCCAGCCTTCAGGGAGAGGCAGTGTCCTCCAAGGGGGTCTAGGGTTTATGAAGGGACTAAACATGTAGTGAGCTTCTTTCCAGGAGTCAAGCCAGCTCATATTAAATGGCAGATTGAAAACGTCAGTAAAACTACTAAAATATTTTACATTTGAAAATTTACAATATCACTGATGCCTATAAAATAAACACCTCCACAAGTCTTAAATGAAAAATCTTCTTTTGACTGAAATTAACTTTTCTATTATACTCATAACTTTTGTGCTATGCTTCAGGGTGGCACACACTAATATTCTAAGAGGCCTGCCTTCTACTTTAAGGGCATACATATTTCAGTGACATCATGCATTGATATAAAAAGAGAGGACTCATAATCTGAGTCCAAATCTTAAAGTTTTTCATTCTCCGAGAACAGGTTCTCAAAATCTATCAAGGTCTTACTTCATGGGAAGGATTATGGCACAACTTTCAAGAAGTTGTCTTTCCAAAGTGTTAATAATCATCATTTTGCAACTGTTTTGTTTTTAAATTTTAATGCATGTAATTTTAATTTGACAATATCAGTTGTGTAACTGCCAAATGCTATGACCCAAGGAATTTTACAGCGAATAAGACACATGCCCTCTGCCTGTAGTTCACTTACAGTCTGGCAAATCATAGAGAAGCAATTAAGCTGAAAATTTTATGACACCTGATGGGCAAAGAATGGTCTATTTGATTTGTATTTTTGCATTTGACAAGAAAAATGTACATGTAGATAAGGTTATAAAGCTTTCATATTAAGTTTGAAAGAAGATACAAAAATACTAAGTTAGTGGTTATTTGTGGGTGGTGGGATTATATGTGTTCCACTTTCTTCTTTTTGGTCTCTTTAAAACATGTTTTCTGTAGTAAACACAAATGATCTGTTAGTAATCCTTAAAATTGATTAGTTTTTAAGCATTCAACAAAGAAACAACGATGGCCCTTAGAAGTAGGTGCTCAGGGGTTGTGTTTTAAATTGTGGCTCTAAGACAGACCACATGCTTTTTGCTGTGGATGCAATGGTGAGTAAGTTACCACAGTCTCACCTTCATGGCATCTAAGGCAATTAAATGAACAAGTGTTATACGTATAGCACTGCGATAGGACAAGTACAGATTTTATGAGCTCAATAGTAATAGTAACAGCTACGTGCCAAGTATTTTAGTAAATGTAATCTTCACGGTAACTCTATTAGGAATGCATAATTATCTATCACCCACCTTCCCATTTTTGACATTTGAGGAAACCGAGACTTAGAGAGGTTAAAGTAATTTGCTTAAGATCACACAGTTATGTGCTTAAGTGTCGTAAGGTCTATAGCCTATTGTCGGATGGTTTGCCAAAGGGCAGTGTGTGTGCATGCGTGTATGTGTGTGCACGTGTGTATGCATGTGAGTGCGTGTGCACATCTGGGTCTCCATATTATATCAGTGAGGCAAGCTACTGTGCTCATTGTACTTTTCCTTCAAATTTATTGAGGGATTAAAAAAATTCAGAATAAAAGAAAAATTACCCAACTGGTAAGAGTTGGAATTCAAATCCAAATGTATCACCAAAACTCAAATACTTAACACTCTGCTACTGCCATCTTGTTATATGTGATCTTCCTATTCTTTAGGCATATGTACCATTTTATATGAAGAAATAGGAAGAACATATATGATGGAATATTAAGTATGCAAACCTACTCAAATGTCCCAGTTTCCTTGTAGTCTCAATTGACTATTTTGAACGTTGGTAAGTAATTTGGACCTTTGGAGAATCTGACTTACAAAACCTACTGTGTATTTCATC
>NW_007746396.1:0-398 GCF_000696425.1 Galeopterus variegatus | reverse complement strand
TTCCTTTTTTTTTTTTTTTTGGTTATAAATTATTGTCATTTCAATTGGATCTTTGGAGGGAGGGGTTGTATGTGTATGTGTTTAATCTACCGTCTTGTTTTTTTTGTTTGTTTGTTTTTTATGGCAGCTGGCCAGTACCGTGATCAAATCTTGAACCTTGGTGTTATCAGCACCACACTCTAACCAACTGAGCTAACCGGCCAGCCTCTTAATCTACCATCTCTAACTGAAAGTCAATTCTCAACTTAAATTGTTGAGACCCCAATTTGTTATTGTTTTCATAGTGGACGTCTGAAATATTTTTAATTCTCAAACTGTGTTTATGATACATAATTTTGGATTACAAATATATTTTCCCTTAAAAATTCATTATTTGTAAAGTCTAAATACAGCTTCTG
>NW_007746395.1:12831-13529 GCF_000696425.1 Galeopterus variegatus | reverse complement strand
GGGGGGGGGGGGGGGGGGAGAGAAAGAGAGAGAGAGAGAGAGAGAGAGAGAGAGAGAGTAACCAGAAGAATGTTTGAAACAACAATGTCTGAGAACTTATACAATTGATGGTCAGACACAAACCAATGATTTAGGAAGCTCAGAGAACACCAAGCATGATAAGCACCAAGTTTCTACACCTAGGCATATCATTTTCTAGCTACACAAAATCAAAGATAAAAGTCTGGGGGCCGGCCCGTGGCTCACTCGGTAGAGTGCGGTGCTAATAACACCAAGGCCCCGGGTTCGGATCCCATATAGGGATGGCCGGTTCGCTCACTGGGTGAGTGTGGTGCTGACAACACCAAGTCAAGGGTTAAGATCCCCTTACTGGTCATCTTAAAAAAAAAAAAAAGTCTGAAAGAAGCCAGAGTGGGGTGAAACCATCTTACCTATAGAGAAACAAAGATAAGAATTACATCCAACATCTGCTCAGAAACAATGCAAGCAAGAAGAGTGGAGTAAAATATTCAAAGTGTTGAGAGAAACCCACCAACCTAGAGTTCTGTACCCTGTGAAATCATCCTTCAAAAGTGAAGGAGAAATAAAGATTTTCTAATGCAAACAAATATTAAGGAAATTTGTTGCCAGTATAACGGTCTTGCAAAAAATGTTAAAAGAATTTCTTTCAGAGAAGAAAAAATATATAGGTTAGAAAC
>NW_007746395.1:10116-11211 GCF_000696425.1 Galeopterus variegatus | reverse complement strand
CAGGAGCATACATGCAAAACAGCTCAAAAATACATGGGCAAACCTAATTCAACAATATGTACAAAGAATTATGAAACATGACAAAGTGAGTATGAGTTTTGTTCCAGGCACAGAAAGCTAGTTCAACATTTAAATATCAACTAATGTAATCTATCACATTAACAGTGTAAAATAAAAATAACATGATCACAGCAATAAATGCAGAAAAGGCATTTGACAAAATAGTACACCCATTCATGATAAATACTCTCAGTAAACTAAAAATAGAGGGGGACTTCCTCAACTTGATAAAGACTATCTACAANAATTCAATGATAGACAAAAAAACTAAAACTAAGTGACTATGTCAACATTGAAGGATACAAAGTTAATATGCAAAATTCAATCATCTTTCTATGTTCCAGCAACAGCCAAGTGGATTTTGAAATGAAAAACCTAACACTGTTTACATTAGCACCCCCAAAATTATACAGTTGAAGTCATATATCTCATAAGGAATTAACACTCAGAATGCATACATACACTCCTACAACTTGACAACCAAAAAACAAATAATCTGAAAAATAGGCAAACGACTTGAACAGAAATTGCTCCAAAGATTATATACAAATTGTAAACAAGCATATGAAAAGGTGCTTAACATGACTAATCATTAGAGAAATGCAAATCAAAACCATATGAGATATCACTTTGCACCCAATAGAAAATAACAAGTGTTCACAAAATTGGAACCCTTGTAAACTGTTGGTGGAAATGTAAAATGGTGCAGTTACTATAAAATATAGTAGAGTGGCTTTTTAAAAAATTAAAAATAGTATTACCATGTAACCCAGCAATCTGACTATGTATATATCCAACATAATTGACGGCAGTACCTCAAAAAGATATTTGTACACCTGTATTCATAGCAAGATTATTCACTTAGCCAGGAGGTGGAATCAACCCAAATGTCCATAGACAATGTAATGGATAAAAAAAAATGTGGTGTTTACGTGCAAAGAAATAGTGAGCCTTAGAAACAAAGGCAATCATGAAGAGTGAAAAAAGCCATTCAAAAAATGACAAATATTGTATGTCCCCACTGAAAGAAGTCAA
>NW_007746395.1:7251-8729 GCF_000696425.1 Galeopterus variegatus | reverse complement strand
TAAGAATGTATTTTTCTATGCTAATGAGTTGCCTGATGGCTGGCTGCCACTACAGGATGAAGGATGGATGTCAGAGAAACTTTGTAATTAGAGAGTTGGGATTTTCACCCCACCCCCAACCTCTGGGGAGGATACAGGTCCTGAAGATCAAGTTGAGCACCATTGGCCAATGATTTAATCAACAATGCCTAGCTAGTGAGGCCTCCACAAAAACCAAAAGTCACAGGTTTGGGGGTGCTCCTGGACAGCTGAACTAATCCATATGCCCACATTTTGTGCCTGGACGGTGGCATATGCCTACCCCAAGAGAATGAAAGCTCCTGCATTCCAGACCTTCCAGGCCTTGCCCTATGTGAGTGTATTCATCTGGCTGTTTGTGTCTTTCAAATTTTCCTTCGTAATGCTTATTTTTCTCAGGATAATAATTTTATGAAATTGCCTTCTAAGCTACCTATCTCTTCTCTCTTCTCTTCTTTCTCCAAAAGAGTTATTCCAGGGGCTAGTGAATGGGCGAATATTCCCTGCTTGGACATGCTCATCAACAATTTGTTGTAGGGCCTGAAATTTATTATCAGGAAGTGGCCACTGCTCTACACAAACTGGGGTCCTATTTACCCACTGGAGGGGGGGCACCAGGGGAGCAGTGGTCTCTAGGATTGGGGGTGACTGGCCATCTGTTCATGAGGGTTTTCTGGGAACTTGACCCTGTGGAGAAGCAGATGGTTTCTTAGGTCCTGAAAAGTGGGGTCCCCCCTAGAGTTTGGAAAACAGGGGAGATTAAACTGTTGCTGATACTCCTCTTCATCTAGGATATCTTCATAAAGGGCCTTATGGTCAGTGGTAATGAAAGCGTCTGCTCGGCCTAGAACATCTTGGCCTAACAGATTGGCCGCCAATCCAGCAGCAATGAGAGGTTTTACTTCCCCTTTTGGGCCATCAGCAACTTCCCAGTGAAGGATTTTATGGGTTTCCCACGTTGAGGTTTTTCCCCCTATCCCCAAAATTTGGGGACCTGGAACTAACTTCCAGCTTGAAGAGACTTCTTCCTGTCTAAGGACTGTTCAATCCGCCCCCGTGTCAACAAGGCATCAAAACTCTTTGCCTTGAATTTTAAGATTCATTTTTGGTCTTAAACCAAGAACTATAGGTATTACTGGCTGCCTGGTAGGGCATGGAGGTGCTGGCTTTGTATCCCCTTGGGGTGACGGGGCTGGGGATTGCCCCTTCTCTAGTTTAAAGGCTTTCAAACTTAAACCGACACTCATGCTTCCAATGAAGCCCCTTACTGCACCTAGGGCACAGCGTAGAAGGAAGGTTTTTATTTTTCCAGTTGGGACAGTCCCTTTTGAAATGACCTTGTTCCCCACAGCCATAACATTGACCCCTATGGGAGGGTTGGCTGGGGCTCTCCTTAGGGATCCTGACACTAAGAGCCTGAGTCATAGCACCTGCAAGGGTTTCCACTTGAGCTTGTAGAG
>NW_007746395.1:4336-6337 GCF_000696425.1 Galeopterus variegatus | reverse complement strand
CAGCATGCCAAAGCTGATAGGGATGGGTGGGTTGGCTGCTTGGTTTATCTCTGCCTGCACATGGCACTCTTCTTCAAAGAAGGAAACAAGTTTGGGGGGACAGCCTTACAGAGCATTTTCCAATCTTGGGTTGTGCAGGGTTGGTGCACTAAGCTCTGAAGGATGGTTTCTGCCCATGGGGAATTGGGCCCATCCTCTGCGACAGCCTTTTTCACCTCTTTAAGGTCATGAGCTTCCCAAGGGTCCTTTTTCCAATGTAATCCTTTTTTACATTGGGGGCAAGGTGTAGTAGGGTTTTTTTTTGTTTTTAGCCATGGGACATTGGCTTTTAAAATGACCTTGTCTTCCGCAACCAAAACATTGTCCCTTGAAGGGTGGGGAAGTATTGTTTCCTGAGGGGATCAGGGCGGTAAACGCCTTGAAGCCTTCGGTTAAGTTTTGTGTCTGAGCCTGCAAGGCTGAGGATAAAGTCCTGGCCTTGGCAACAGCCATTTTTAGTTCTTTTACAATGTTGCCCAGATAGGCCTGAGGGGCCGCATCCCCCCCACAGGCTGTGGATGGCTGGGGGTTCCCAGCGAGCTATGACAGGAAAAACCTGCAGCTCTGCCAGGGATGTTTTTAAAGGGGGACTAGCCTCCTCTTCTTCAGGTGCCACTTTCTCTCCTTTGGCTAAACTTTGGTGGGGTGAGTATGCCGGGAGAGGAGGGTACAGAGTAGGGGCATAGGTATCACTCGATGCCTCAGGGCCTTGCATTGGCAGTTTTGTTTCCTTTTTTCTCTCCTCATCAAACTGCACCCAATCCCTTTCGGTCCCTTCCTGATGCTCGGGATGGAAGCAAAGCTTTAGGGCAGAGATGGTTGGGTAGAACCCTAAGGGGGGGTCTAGCCTGTGACTAAACTCATTCTTTCTGGCCAGGGTCTGAACCCGGTCCCAAGTCTCATACGAGAACAAGTTGGACAAAGGTGCCCAAGGGGCCACCTTCACCACATGACGCCAGGCATTGGTGGCCGTGGAGTCAGATATTTCTAGGCCTCTGCCTTTTAATATGTACTTTAGAGATTTGCAGGCTGTCTCATGAGATATATCTAGGCCTTGGCTTTTAACATGTACTTTAGAGCCTTGCAGGCTGTCTCATCACTCTTTCCACACATGCCTCCCATGTTGCCCCGTGAGGAAGGGACAAAGAGAGCAACAGGGCAGAGAAGTGCAGGGACGTCCCCCTGTTATGGTACTCACCCTGACATGCAGGCGGATTACTTCATGGCAACTACCACGGTTTCGGGGACCACTCTGCTGGCTGATCACCTTTCATCGACCTTCTTTCAGGACCGAGCAGCCAGGGACCTCACTCGCTTGCCTTTCACCTACGAGTTTTTAAAAAATGCCTCACACGGGGCACCACTCTGTCAGGTCCGCTGCCGGCCAACCCGAACAGCCCTAGCCTCGTTCCTTTTGGTGGGTGAGCAAATGGCCTGGATTTCTCTTTCCCTTTGGAAGGAGATGGGGGAAGAGAGCTGTGAAGAGAGGTGAGCACACTGCCGGCGCCAACCAGCCTGGTTAAAGGACACTCAGACGCGGCAGGAGTTCTGTTGAGCAGTTCCGTTTATTATCACACAAGCACTTGCTTTTATAGGTAGATTGGGAGGGAAGCTTTTAACTTAATCCTATCAGCTTAAAGGTCAAGAGCATGCATCCTGTCTCAGTGCCTAGCTATTGCAATCACGCAGTGTTCACCAGTGCCTAAGCGCATATTTGGCCAATAAGGGCTAAGGCAAGGTTCCTGCAGACACTCCCACCCTACTTCCTCCCAGAGCCGTCTTAGGCTGCCACGTTAATATGCCCTTGTGGGCCCATAATGGCGCCGCTTGTAATGTCACTTAAGGTGGCGTTAGTTTTTAAGGCCTGACACCATGTTATCTGCTTGTACCTGCTGGCTGCCTGCCACTTTCCACCATTAGTAGAAGCAGCCTGAGGCCTGTGCCAGATGCAGCTGTCCCAGA
>NW_007746395.1:0-3501 GCF_000696425.1 Galeopterus variegatus | reverse complement strand
TTCATTGTGTAGACATACCACATTTTCCTTATCCACTCATCTGATGATGGACATCTGGGCTGGTGCAACTCTTGTCTATTGTAAGTAATGCTGCAATAAACATTGGAGTACAGGTATCCCTTTGACATAATGATTTCCATTCCTCTGAGTATATTTTAATTAAGGCATTCAATCAATTTATATTTAGGGTTATTATTGATATACACGGAGTTGTTACTGCCATTTTATTACTTTTTTCTGGTGATTTTGTAGGTTATTTTGCCCTTTTTCCCATACTTACTGTCTTCCTTTGTGGTAAAGTGGTTTTCTCTAGCATTATATTTTGATTTCTCACTATTTTTAGTATTTCTCATAAGCTTTTGTGTTGTGGTTACCATGAGGCTTACAATAATCATGTTACAGTTGTAAGAATTTTATTAGAGTAGTAACAACAACAACAACAACCCAAAAAAAACCATAGCAAACTCTATGTTTTGTTGGATTCCTTTCCTGGAGACATATTTATCTGTTCTTCTTCAATCTTTTACTTGTACTGCTTGTAATAAATACAGGCAGCTTTTTCTAAAGAAATCATGCAATAAAAATGAGAAAAAAGGATTCTGAATTGCAAAATTTTATTTACAAAAGAGTAAAGCTTTACTTTAATGCTCAAAATATAATTCTGTATACAAAAGAAATCCTGTGGAATTCAACTTAAAATCCTCAAAAATAAATGAGTTCAGCAATGTAGCAGATTATGAGGTCAATGTAAAAAAATCAATTGTATTTCTATATACTAACAATAAACATTCTGGAAACATAACTAAAAAAGTGATACCATTGAAAATAGGATCAAAAAGAATGAAAACCTGTGGAAAAAATTTTAGGAATGTAAGTGTTCTAATTTTATGCTGAAAACAACCAAATATAATGAAAGCACAAAAGCACAAATTTTAAAATGGAGTAATGATTTGAATATTCCCTTTTAAAATGGAATAATGATTTGGATATTCCCTTACCAGCAGTTCACTGTGATTTTTTAGAGCCCAGCATTGTTAGGAGTGATGGTACCTTGTACTTGGTTATGAGAGTTGAGGTGAAGAGGTGATAGAACTGAGAAATATGTGAGAGACAAAAACAAACGAACAAAAATCACATATTTGTGTGACTATGAGAGGATACTGGACCAATCTGTTTTCCAAATATCTAGATTGTGATACTTGGAAAACCTTTGTTGATAGCTATGAGAAGAAAGAAACACACACATACACACACACACACACGATTTCCCCCAGTTTTTAATTTTGTGTGTGTGTTGTTTATTGGCTTTGTTTTTGTTGCAAGAGCAGGAAAGCATTTTGTGTTTGAGGAGTCAAGTCTGAGAAACATCAGATGACCAAGAATAGAACTCATGAGATATAGAGAAGATTTGGATGAAGCGAGGATAAAATCCAGAACCAGCGTTAATCTCTGAGCACAGGTGATGCTGTCTAGCAAGAGAACACCAATAAGAACAAATACCAAGTCTTGGACATGGGGTCATTTAAACTTTTAACTTTGAACTCCCAATGGGGACTAAAAAGAAGGGCAAGAGAGTACAAAGAGAAAACAGGGACACCAGTGTTACTGAAACTGAGGAGGAGTTTCAATGGCTACTGAGAAGTATGTAATAAGTCGAGGACTAAGGAGTGTCTTCTGGATGGAGACAGGAAGCCATTGATGACCTGAATGAGCTTCAATTAAGTTCTACACACTCCCATGAGAAGCAGACCATGAAGAACACCACTTCTTGATATTGGCTTTTTTTTTAATAACCAAAATTGTGAATAATGGTTTCATTTCCATCTCTAGCATTTGAGTGCAAATTTTGCTCCAGCTGTTGTGGACAGAACTGCCACAATGTGGTTTCTGCTCTCCATCTTACTTACAAGGGCCTAAGAAATACAGTAACTAAAACTATTTTAAGGTTTTAAAATATATTTTCAAGGAAACATAGGCTGGTATGGAGGTACTCAAAGTCATACGATTTTATAACTATCTGTAAGAAAAAATCTTCAGCAAACATTATTATTTCTGAAAAGTACTGTAGCAGCCCTAATACAATCAGGAACAATACAGGTTAAGTAGGATACCTAATCAATCAACACAGTCCTGTAATTCCAAGTTAATATAAAATCACAAAGAAATTAAGGGTCTAAGTGTTTTTACATGACAGTGACCTTGTTACAAAAGGCACACGCATGAACCTTAAGATAAACCAGATGGGTAAAACAGGATCTCTTCTTCAGAAACTTAACCCATGCAGTTATGGGAGCGTAGTCTATAGGAGGAAGAGTATCAGTGTTCAGTGGGGAAATGGAGTCTCTTCAATTTTAAACTTTATCACTGTTGTGTTGGAGGACCTTTGATGTCAATTTAGATAAATTAGTTAAAAATGACAGAAGAGCCCTGAGTCAAAGAAAATATTTGTAAACTGGATCTTCCTGTCTGAACAAGATGACAAGAACCATTTTTCCTCCTCATTTTTACTAAGCTCAACTATAAACTATGGAATTTACCTAAGAAACACCCACAGAACTCTGGAACAGTGTAGAAATAAATAAACAACAGAGTGCTAGGATGTTATTATACTCTCACCAATCAGAAGGAGACCCTCCTGATGTTTTCCAGAATGTGGCAACAGGAGGTAGACAGGTAGGGTCATTTCTCCCTGGACTCGACTCAACCTGATTTCTGTGACAACAAATAGTGACTACAGTCCCCTTCCCCAAGCCCAGCATGACCTGAGCGACATAGATTCAGAGTGCTGGGGGGCAATTAGCAGACAGTGAGTCTGTTCTCTTTTTTCACCACTAGATGCTAAGGCAACCAGGCAGCTCCTGCAAATACCCACCACAACCAGTGAATTATTGAGGGAGATGTACATTCACATGTATGTCATAAGTTGCTCTTCCTGCCTACTGCTCTTCAGGAGAAATATGCTTGGGGACCGTGGACATGGTCCCCATGTAAAAAGCTCACAGATTATGAAATTTGTGCCCAGAAGGCCTGAGTTGTTGGGGCAGGATTGAGAAGTGCATGGACCCAGGAACAATAACCTCTGGGAGAATCTGCTCCCACCATCTCTGACACACTAGCAAAGTTATTCATTCTGCTGTTGTCACTCTCTGCAGCTCATGTCTTTGCTCTGAGATTCAGGGATGGTGTTTTTACACTGTTTGAAAAATAGCAGAGCCCAGCTTTGAAGATCCGAGATGCCAATCCTGAGNTCCTCTTAATGATAGGTGAAATCTAATTGCCCTCCTTTGAATCTTGGCTGCTCTTGGTGACATGCTTGAGATGCTCTGTGGCTTCTAAGGGGAGATTTATAACTTTGAATAATGTGCTGCACATTTGCATGTACAGATGAACTGAGAGAAACATACCCCCTAGAAGAAATCTAGAAATCTCCCCACTAGAATGCACTGTCTCTGGAAGAGTTATTTAAGGACCTGTGGTTAACTCAAACCTATAGACAATCCA
>NW_007746394.1:13319-13530 GCF_000696425.1 Galeopterus variegatus | reverse complement strand
TCAACAGAATGTGAAGGAGCTGAGACTCAAATTCATATCTGTCTGGCCTCTAGAATGAGATTTACTCTACAAGGCAAACTTCTACACAAGTATTGAGGAACTCAGGACTAAGAACCTATTATTATTCACTGACAAATTAGAAGCAATCATACGAATTCATACCCTTCCACCAGGACACCTATCCACCCATCTGTACCTGTGCCCCTTTATT
>NW_007746394.1:7386-8557 GCF_000696425.1 Galeopterus variegatus | reverse complement strand
AAAAAAAAAAAAAAGCTTCATGCTTTGTATTAAAAATTTACACATATTCTGTTCTGCACTAATAATGTAACCTTTTTTTAAAAAGGTAACATCACCATGCCCTCAGGAAGATGGTCATATTTAATTTGTAGCACACCCGGTGGGGGAAGGAATGCTAAGGTCCTGATGAGTCATACTCCTCCGTAATTTCAAAGACATTCTACTTCCTTTTGGATTCAGATTTACCTCAAGGCCTATACAATTTATCTTGAGAGAAGAGATTGAAAACTGTATTTCAGAGCAAAACATGCTGATTTAGTCTCCTTTTCCACACTCCTGACAGTTCAACAAGGCCATGAGTCATTTGTATTCAATAAATGCACCCAAAGCCTGGATAAATTGACTGGGATTACAAAGACAACCCCACCCCCACCCCTCCTGGGCCAGCAGTGACAGGAAGCGTGGCCTGGGCTCTCCTGCAGCATTCCCAGCCCTCAGCTCCACCCTGCACAACACACACCCATCAGACAACGCCCTGGTGTCAACCCAGCCTTCAGGGTACACGGACTCTGTATTATCCAAGACAGTACAAAATTCTGAAGCTGCAGGTAGTCCACATGGGGAAAGTTCTTTCTCCATGCCTAAAATGAGCCTTGTAAGAATAAAATACAAAGCTGTGGCTCTCTCTGTAGCTCAAATGTAGCATAAGGATCTGGAGATTGTCAGTTTTGACATGTTGCCATTTTCTCTTCCGTTTTCCAAGTCCCACATTTCCCCTTCCTCTCTTCATCAAGACAATGTTAGAGTTCCCATCTGCCTGTGAACTGCCCCCAACTCCAGCTGTAGACCCCCCAACCTGGGGTGACTTAACCTTTGACCTGACCTCCAAAGGGTAACCTCTGGTGTCCATCAGACTGTGAAGATAAGAGAGCTACAAAAACTCCCCAGTGTGAGGGAATTACATCCATATTTTACTTTAAGGGCCCCACAACAATAAAGGCTGACGTTTATCGGACATGCCAGGCACTATGCTAAGGCACTCCCCACATTTAATCTTCACAACCCTCTAAGGCAGATGCTATTAGTACCTCCATCATACTGACGAGGACAAGTAACTTGTCCAAGGTCAAGTCAACAGAATGTGAAGGAGCTGAGACTCAAATTCATATCTGTCTGGCCTCTAGAATGAGAT
>NW_007746394.1:5567-6478 GCF_000696425.1 Galeopterus variegatus | reverse complement strand
AACCCCAAATGAAAACATACAAAAAACCCTTAAGCCCATTTTAAGCTCCAGCCCCCTGGTTGTGCCTGCTCTACAGCAAAATTCCTCAAGGGTCCTTATTCTCTGACCCCAATTCCTGTTCTATTCTCTCACGAACCCACTCTAGTCAGGCACTGCTCCCACTCTTCCTTCACAAGTGCTCTGATAAGATCACCAGTGGCCTCCACATCACTAGTCCAGTGATCAATTCTCAGTGTCACCTGACACAACTGACCCATCACTCCCTCTCTGACACACCATCGTGTGGCTTCCGGGGCAGACCTCCTTGTTTTCCTCCTACCTTACTGCCATTCGGCTCCGTCTCCGGGGCTGGTTCCACTCATGCCCCCGACCTCTACATGTAGGAGTGCTCCTGAGCTCAGTCCGTAGTCTCTGTCCTTGGTGACTGAATTCAGTTCACCACTCTAAACAGAAGAGCCTAGAAGCCGAGGACTCCTCTATGTACCTCAAATCCAAACCTTTCCACCTGACCTTCAACTGCCCGCTCAACAACTCCACTTGGATGTCTGGACATCTCAAACCTAACATGTCTAAAAACAAACGCCTGTTGTTCCCTCAAAATCTATTCCTCTCATAATCCTCCATAATACAACAACTTCATCCTTCTAGCTGATCAGGCTGAAAACCTTGAACACATTCTTTTCTACTCTGTCCCTCTCACATAGTATCTAATCTGCAGAAAATCCTGTTGATTCTACTTTCAAAATATATCCAGAATCCAACCACTTCTTACTATCTTTGCTGCTACCACCTTGGTCCACTATCATCTGTCATCTGTTATTATAGGAGCCTACTAATTAGTACCACTACTTCTAGCCTCGCCCTAATACCACCTATTCTCAATGCAGCAGCCAGAGAAATCCATTTAAAAA
>NW_007746394.1:0-1186 GCF_000696425.1 Galeopterus variegatus | reverse complement strand
TCCTCCCAGGAGGCTGGTGAGAAGTGTCACAGACACTCCAAGATCCCTATTCTATGGCTCACAAGATCTCCAACAGAGGGGGTAAGCAGCCTCTCCAGCATGCCACCTAAAGAGTTAAGTATAGCCAACATCCCCTTACTATCCTTGAAATACTAAACCTTCTGCTATCAATTTACAAGTGCCCTCACATGCTACTTTTATTTGACCCCCGCACCCTTGCCATGTTGCTTTCAGGTTCTCTATTCTACAGCTATCCTTCTCTGTCTAGTCTCATTGTACCAACCAACCAACTCAGCAAATCCTGAGTACCCACTGCAGGGCAGGTCACCTGTACTTCTGGGGTTAAGTTCTAAAGTCTGCCTCAAGGGCAAAAGCCAAGTGTAATTAAAAATCACTCATGAAAATCTCTTAGCTGGGACCTGAGCCCTTGAAAACTCAAAAACCACAAATTAACTTCTTGTGTGTCTCTTTGCATTTACTGTTTATTACAGCTTCCCTTTCCCCGAGGGTAGGAGACACCAAGACCTGAGCAGGGAAGGGCAAAGGGTTAAATAAAGGAGATTTCTCCCTCTCTCAACCCTCAGCAGGGTGAGTTGAATTCACAGGTTAAATTGAGTGTATGATATGACTCCATTGTATACGCAAGGCATATGCTAGGTGCTATCAGGCAAAGAAATAAGGATAAGACCCCTGCCCTCACATAACCTATAATCCAGCTGGGAGAGATCGGATCATCCCCTGAAGATGACAGATAACAGCTAAACACAAATCATCAGAACTGTCAGGCACACGTGCTATAGATATTCAAAGGAAGATGAAATTGCTGTAATGTGGGATGAAAAAACTAAAACTGGTTCTTGAGATATGATTATATTCTTTCTTAAGATGGACCAACTCAGCACTAACCAGTGTTTCAGGTACAACTGGCCCTGTCATCTAAGCACACAATGGTATCTTCTGTTTTGTCTCTACTGTCCCTCTTGAAAATGCCAAACAATTTTCAGAGGCCACAGTAGTATGTTGAGCCAACATTTTCAGGGAACCATCTGCCATAGTTCCAATACTATTTGGTTACCAAGTCTTAAATTAAATCTTAATACGAGAGTATTTCAAAAAGTTTGTGGAAAAAAATGGAATTAAAATACAAGTTTTTTCATAAACTTTTTGAAAGCCCCTCATAGACTAT
>NW_007746393.1:13143-13530 GCF_000696425.1 Galeopterus variegatus | reverse complement strand
GGGTGAGGTGGGTCTCTTGAAGGCAGCATATAGTTGGGTCCTCCTTTATAATCCAGTCAGCTAGTCTGTATCTTTTGATTGGGGAATTTAAGCCTTCTACATTAAGAGTTGTTATTGAAAAGTGTTGATTTATTCCTAGCATTTTATTGATTATTGTTTGGTTGTCTTAGGTGTCTTTTGTTCCTTGCTTTCTGATTCCCTGTTTGTTTTCTGTGTTTGTTGGTTCCTTGGGTTGTTGATAGCCTTTTTGTTTGTTTGTTTTCTCTTCATGAATGCCATTTTTATTCTGCTAGTGGGTTTTGATTTTTCTCGGGTTTTTATGGGAGTGGTGGTTATTTTTCAAGAACCAAACCCAGTACTCCCTTGAGAATTTCTTGTAAGGGTGGT